>NC_048600.1:72592588-72782805 GCF_003668045.3 Cricetulus griseus
GGGTTTCTTTAGCTTCTTTAAGTGATTTATTTCTTGAATTGTTTGGTTTGTCTTTTCCTCCATTTCATGTAATTTTTTGCTTGCTTTTTCTTCTATTTCTTTAAGGGATTTTCTTGTTTCCTCTTTGAAGGTCTCTATCATCTTGCTGAGATAATTTTTGAGGTCCATCTCTTCTTCATGCACTATGTTGGGCTTTTCAGGTCTTGCTGGAGTGGAGTCCCTAGATTCTGGTGGTGTCATATTGGTCTTTCTGTTGTTGAGCGAGTTCTTATTCTGTCTTCTTCCCATATTTTATTCCAGTGAGTACAGGTGGGGTCTATCTCCTCTTGTTACGCTGTAGTGTGTGTGGGCCAGGAATTCAATGTCCGAAGCTCTGGATGGTCTTGCCTCTCCTTGTAGTCTCCTCACTCTGAAGGAGTTAGGCCTCTATAGGGATCGGGTGTGTGTGGGCGGGACAGGAAGTAAGAGTGGGGAGTTTCCAGGCTCTGGGGGTTCCTCACTGCCAGGGCAGGTCTACACCAAGCAGGAGCTGGCCCGGGTAGATCGGGATGGATGGGGCTTTGATAGGGAGTTGGGTAAGAGTGGTGGATCATTCACCTCCAGGCAGATCGGTCGCCGGGAACGGAAGAAAGAGTGGCCTGTACCCAGATTCAGGGAGCTCCTCCCTGCCTGGGAGTTTCTATTTTAAGCAGGGACAAGACGGGGGGGGGGGAGATCTGGGTGAATGGCGCTTTGGACAGGAGTTGGGTAAAAGCAGGGGGTCACTCACCTAGTCTCTGATGGATCGGCGGAAAGGGAAGGAAGACTGGCTGTATCCGGATTCAGGGAGCTCCTCCCTGCTTGGGTGTGTCTATTTCAAGCAGGGACAAGCCTGGGGGGATCTGGGTGAATGGCACTTTGGACAGGAGTTGGGTAAAAGTAGGGGGTCACTCACCTGGTCTGTGATGAGTCGGCGGAAAAGGAAGGAAGAGTGGCCTGTACCCAGATTCAGGGATCCATCCGCACTCTTGAACCTGCAGCCAAATTGCTGTGAACTTTTCCTGAATGCTAAAGGTTTCTGATCGCATACCCATGTCCTGGTGGTGTTCCCATTCTATTCTCTGGCCACACGGTGTCCTCTATTCATCAGGCCACCCTCCTGAGTTCAGCCGTCTCATGCTCCCAGGGCTTTAGCTGTATATGGGGCAGTCTCTTGACTCCTTCACACTTGGCTTGAGTGCTGACCCTGTGTGGACTTTGGCAGGGAGGGGAAAGAAAAGGGTTTCTCCCTGTTGCTGCTGGTCTGGGGAATCTGCACCAACTGCAGGTGACAGAGGCTCTGTGGGACTCCAGGCTGCATCTGGCACCTAAGGCTGCTGACTCAGCACTGTTAGGACTTGAATGTCTTGGGTGCTGCATGGTGTCAGAGCAGGGCCACCAGTAGATCCAGAGAATTGAGCATCTAATGCAGCTGCCTGACATCCCAATGTCTCCTGCCTGTCCAACAGATTGTCACTCCTGTATGACCAATGTCCTGTATGAACTTCTCCAGCTTGAAATGTGAAGGCTTTGTAGAGTGTTGGAAACTGATTCATGAGAATCTTTTTTGGGGAAGAAAAATAAAAATACCAGTGTCATTAAACAATCACATCCTATATAATTAACAAGTTATGAACTAATGCCACGAAGTGATGTGTCATAGAAATGCAATAAAGCAGTTGATGGAAATAAGGGAAGCTGATACACAGTACAGTCTGCACAGAACTGACTGTTGTTCCTGGGGATGCAGTGGGAAACGAGCTGTCACTGTGTGCATCTCACCTGTTCCTTCTGCAGAGAATTGGCTAAGAAGTCTTTCTTCTTCATGTTCAGAGTGTTGTAAGGATCTCAGGGGTTCAGTGAGGCTCACAAGTGTCACATAGCTGTTTACAGCTTCAGTTATAGCAGTTAGTGAGACCAAAGAATAGCAGCTTCCAATTCTGAATCCTTCAAGTGTTCTTCCTTCCACCCTATCACTGTTGTCCCCAGTAACTGGCTCCCTCCAAATAAGAATTCAGCTTTATGTGTGCATTTTTCTTCAGAGAAGCAAATGTTCCAAGGAAGTAGTTATGAAGACAGTTTTAGTTAAAAGAGGATTTCCATATGATATGACTTCTATCTAAATTAAGATGGCTAAGTGTTTCCAGAATAAAACATTAAAGAACAAGCTGAAAATCCTCAACAGGACACAGAAGGTCTGAGTACCTTATGTGTGTAAAGATGAACAGTAAAGATCATTAAGTGATGTTAATCAAAATTTTAAGGTCAAAGTTCAATCAAACATTTATTTAAATCATTAGAGTCACTGAAAGTTATTGATCTGCTTTTGGAAATGTCTACAAGGGCTGACTTAGTGGACAAAATGTGTTCCCCCTCCCCCAGTATTATACAAAATTTAAAAATATCAGACAAGACTGGAGCAACTGAATTCTGGGTGTTGATGTACCAACTTGGAGCATACTCCCATGTGGACAGAGGGATTAAAGGGTCAGTACTTTTACTCTGGTCTTTCAAGGTCCCTAGGTCCTATGGGGCATAGCATATCTATCAAAAGTTCTTACAATTCTAATGAGTCACTGGTCCTCTTGATCAAGAGGCCATGGAGGCTCCATAGAGTGGATGCTAATCAGTGTACATTCTACAATGAAGACAGTCTACTGAGGGACAAGATCCCAATACTTCCGAAGGAGGCTGTGGTCAGAAAGGCCCTCACCCATCCCCAAATATTTGCAATTGGTAAAAGAGAGGGTAAAGGACTTGGGGATCCTTCCTAGTCTAAATGACCTTGGAGGAACAGAACCTAAAGTGGCCTTGACAGAAAATAGGTTTGTTTTGATCTTAGTATTCTCTTAAAACTCTTAACAAGAACAGTAACCATACAATGGTCATAAGACAGGGCAGCCAGAAGGGAAAGTTCTGAACTGCTAGTGTCACATGGAGGAACAAATGACTGTTGAAAATGTACATGGTGTGTTAATTCGGGAGTCAGAGTGTACAGAAAGATCAGGAGGGCATTGGCAGACAAGGCCATCAGGAAAATCCAAACTTGACCACAGCAAGCAGAGCAGCAGGGTGTTTGGATTGAGTGAAAGTCCCACCAGGGTGAAGTCTGACGGTCCAGTGCAGTTGCTCATCCAGGTGGTGATGTCCATGGGTGTCTCCTAGGCAACCAAGAATGCTTTGGGGTTAGTTTCATGTGACCCTAGGAATGAATACTCTGATGTGTGCACTAACCTGACTGTGCTAACAGAGGAAGTCCCTGGGCCTGGAGATCTGAGGTTTAAAATTTCCTTGTATGTAAGAAAATTTCAAAACAGAATTCATATCTGCAGTTAGAACCATCATAACTTCTAGTGAAACTGCCACATTTCAGGGTCATGAAGTATCCAGGTCACTTACAGTGTCTTTTATCTAGAGGACAACAGTCTGTAGGATCACTGTCCTAGACTATCACAAACCAGTGCTCTCAAAGGGAAATCAAACTTACTTTCAGGATTTATTTCAGCCAGAACCCAAGTCTGATCCTCTATGGGCTAAAGATATAATTTGGGCTTTAAAATCCTCAGAGATATAATCCAGATAATGATTACCCAGAAAGTGAATTGAAGATAATGTAGTAAAACTAATCTGAGACACATGAAGCCACTTTACCCTGAGTATTGTGTGACACTGAGAAGTTCTGTTCTTTGTGGAGTGGCCTCATCTCACAAGTCGGTCCCAGTGATCAGGAAGACCATGGGAGAGGACCCCACTCATTGGCCAGGCCCAGCCATGGGTCCAGCCATCCCTTAGGCATCTGGTCCTCTGTGCACTCTACTAAAAGGAGAAGTATCTCCTCCTTTGTATGTGGCCAAAATTAAGTGAAATAATGGGTAGTCTTAGAATACTGACAGATTCAAACAGACCACTGCACACACACACACTAGATAGTTCATGAGCAAGAACTGTTCTCAAGAACTGCCATATTGATACACATTATTGTGATTGGGTTGTGAAATGTGTAACTAGTTCTCAGTGTGAGCATCTGTTTACACATTTATGATTTTTGTTTTCAACAAATGTCACCTGGTCGCTCTCATCTGGGGATCTTAGTGTTGAATCTTTCGATTTGTGTGTTTAATTTGCAAATCTGTAGACTATAGGAAACTGGGAAGTGCTAATTGGTGGGAAGGGAAAGATCTTAGGAAAAGATGAGAGTAGAATACAGTGGCACAAAGGACAGAATGATAGGGAAGGAATTTGAAGTAGGGGAAAGGGATAAAAGTGAGAACATAGAAGCAAAGGACTAAGGATGTTTGAAAGGCCATAGGAAAAGGCTTGCTATTCTTCTTCATGTATTCATATGAATGTACTTGCTCTTCCCAAGAGATATGGCTCCCAGAAGCCATGGACTTCCAAACAGCCCACTGCCAGGTGTTATTGTTATATGTTATTGACTTGTTTCTCATTTGTGTCCTGGAGACCCTCAAAACTACACAGGCTGATGCCATTGCTTTTGGTCACCTCCTAGAACTTGATGGTAAGACCTTACTGCTGAAGACACCACACACGGTGTTTATAAGACATGGAAAAATCAAGTTAGAGATGGCTAGGAAGTCTTCTCCCTGCTGGCTAGCTTTCACAGTGTCAGGAGCTGCCTTGTAGATAGCTGCTGACTTTTATATCCCCTAAGCCTACATGGCACCTCATAGTACAAGAAAAGCCACTTAGGGACTGGAGAGATGGCTCAGAGGTTAAGAGGACTGACTGCTCTTCCAGAGGTCCTGAGTTCAATTCCCAGCAACCACATGGTGGCTCACAACCATCTGTTTATGAGATCTGGTGCCCTCTTCTGGTGTGCAGATATATATGGAAGCAGAATGTTGTATACATAATAAATAAATAAAATCTTAAAAAAAGAGAAAAACCAGTTAGTAGGAAGAAGATGAATACAGCTTTGTTTCTCATATCACGTGACCAGAATGTGTGGACTCTTAAGACCTTATTTTTGTCCAGATAACTGTGATATAAATATTTGCATTTTCACTGATGTCATTTATACTTGTAGATTGTTCTGTAATTTGCATGTCACTAGTTACAATGAAACAAGCATTTAAGTTCAATGCAGCTCTAAAGAACATGGATTGTGACTGGCCATACAGCTCATGGATGCTGTGATGATAGATGAGGGATGGGACCTCTGGGTCAGTCTGTTGGGTACTAGTAAGGGGCAGTGACAGTGTGTAAGTAGCTGAACTCCAAATTATGAATCCACACCTCTGAAAACTACTGGAAGTTTATTTTTGGTTGTGATCCTAACCTTTAATGGCTGAGCCACTTCTCCAGCCCATCTACTGGGAGTTTATATGAACACACACACACACACACACACACACACACACACACACACACACACACACACGAAAAAGAGAAACAGACAGACAGACAGACAGACACAGCAGAAGAGAGGCAGAGAGACAGAGAGACACAGAGAGAAAACAAACACTGAAAAATGCCTAACTCTTTGGCCTGATTAATCTATCTCATTCTTGATATTTATCTACAAAGTTCAAATTTCACATCATTGTTAATTCTAATTACAATTATACTTTACTAATATGGAAGATTTAAAAAAAGCACAAGGAGCAAACCACAGCTGTGTAATGAAGATGCCTCTCAGTTTTTATTTTAAAAATAGATCTATTAATTACATCTTCAAATTCTCCAAGGAACATTATTGACAAAATCCTGCCACACCAGCTCTTAATGAGCAGAGTCCAGCCAGGGATGACATCACTCCCCTCTTATTCCTTGTGCTCTTAACCAGCCACCGCCCCGTGGCCCATGTGACCAAGGCTGCCAGCAGCATCTGGGGTGAGTTAGAGCTGAGGGGGTACTGCACAGCACTCACTGCTCCTGACTTAACATCTCTCTGAAACTTCTAGTAGTTCCTGACTGTATCCCTTTGAATTTCCCCTTATTTTATTTTCTGCAGAAAAGAACATGAACTTTCTTCCATAATTTATTTATTTAATGCAACAGACTTAGTATGTTTAATCTCAGCTACTTAGAAGAACATGTATGCTGCCTTCTCAACAAATCTTAAGTTGTTCAGTAGCAGTCATGGAACTGCAAGCTTAGAGAGTGTGACAATGACACCAAGAATTACGTGCTAATCCCATGTTTTCATTGATGAGAGCAGCAAGGCATTGTCTAGACTGAACTGCAGACTACAGAGGGAAACAGGGTTTCCAAGAGAACAGAGGAAGAGGCATGTTCATTGTCCCCCAAAATAGTGAAATGTGCATCTTTTGTCAGTTGGTTGTTTCATATTAGGGGCACACTCTGAAATCTGAGTTTTCCTCTGAAAAGGAAGGAAATAAGGTAAGTAACTCGGTCTCCTGGGGAGAAGTACTGTAGGACGGCTTCAGAACAGACTCTGATGCTGCTGCCTCCAGGAGGCTGTGGTCACTCTACCAGTGCTGTTAGTGACCTCAGCCTGAAGCTGCATCTGGCTGTCCACACGAGGTGCAAACTGGAGAGCTGGAACAGGACTGATTAAGCTGCAATATCCATATGTGTCTCAGTTACCATGTTCTAGTCTTCTTGTTGTCCTGAGTGTCTTGATGTCAGAAATTCCCATTTGACAGTACAGTACTGATTTGACCAGCACAGAACCCAGGTTTCTTATGACCTCTGTCCTCCCTAGTGTTTAGGTTTCTATATATGGTGGCCACTGCCCTAACTTGAGATCTACCATGTCCACAAATATAAACCAAACAGGCTGGTGTCTCTGAACTGTTTTGGGACATTTAATACAGTCTCCATCTGCCAAAGAAAATTTGGTAGACAGGAAATTTGTCTGTCTGTCTATCACTTCTTCTATTCATCATCTCTCTATATGTCTTTCCATCATTTTCTACAACGTGCCTCCAATTTGTCCAACATTTTAAGGAAGGCATTGGGACCCTGCATCCTGCTTCCTGGGCATCACAAACAGCACAGATTTTACCAATCCAGTAGTAGGAGTAGCTTAGGGAACTCTCACAAAGGTGTAAACTCCTGTGGAGCTTGCAATTCTTTCTGAACTCACCCTGCCCTGTAACCACAGCTAAACTCTTCTCAGGAAGAGATACTTGCATTATGTTGGTGAGAGCTACCATAACTCAACATTTACCAATTCAGGAACCAGAGTTTGACAAGGCCTGGGAGGGAAGGGTCAGCTGTTAAGAGCACAGTTGCTCTTGCTGAAATCCAGGTTCAGCTCCCAACACCCACATGGCAGATCACAACTATCTGTAGCCAGTTGCTGGATGTGACATCCACTTCTGACCTTCTTGGGAGATGGGAACATGTACACACACACACACACACACACACACACACACACACACACACACAGTCAAAACACACATACACACTAAAATATACAAGTATTTTAGGTTGAAAAACTGCATCTGTTTAAGCAGAAGACATGGCTTAAGCATTAGCTAGTTTCAAAAAGGCTAGGCATATTTTGTGCCTTTTGTTTTTACTTATTTTGCAGGCATTTAAACATTTGACTTTATCATATTTACACCTTGTCCCGCACAAACTGGCAGGAACCTATTTAAGCACCATCAAGTTCAAAGTCTCCTTGACTTGTGTTTAGAGACCCGTGCAGAGACAGGCTGTGATCATGGAGCATAGGGAGCAGGGAGCCCGTGCCAGCGGCATCTCAGTGTTGCTCAGTTTTCTCTCTGCTTTCTGAACCCCATGAGGTAGGGACTGTGACAGTCCACAAAGCAGCCAGTGCTGCAAGCACAGTCTGGCCTGGCCTGTGAGTACAGTCATCTCTGGGTCCTATAGAGTTAGATCCTGTGGTGGGTGGGACCTGTGAGGAGATGAACTTGGGGGAAGTCAAGCTTTTACAGAGGTGAACTTTTCTGCTGACTGCTAATCAGGGCTAAATGTGCAAATATATTTATTTGCAAATGCCTAAGTTCATATGAATGTTTATCTAAATATATCTGTAAAGTGTTTTTTCATCTATACAAAAATGCACACTTTTATACATATAGAAAATTTCAAATTCAAAGCTGTTTTAAAGTAGGCAGTAAACATGATTTATTTTAATTTTTCCTTATTATTTTGAAATCCAAATTCTTAAATGTGCATATAATATTCAAACTACAGAACAAAATAACATAGCACATGGTACAATAACATTACCCATCTCTAAGATGGTTCTCCATGACAATGATATCTTAGTATTAGAGTAGTGTGTGTGCTCAGCTATTTTTTTATTTTGTGATATTCAAAGAAGTTTCATCATTTTGCTTTATTTAACCTTGGCCAAATCAGAAATCAACATTATCAACAACATCGCCATCATCATCACCATCACTACTATCATAAATCATCACTACTATCAGCAGCAGAAATAACATCACCACCACCACCATCATCATCAGTACCATTATTTTGGGTAGCAGATGGAAGACTACTAGGGTGAGTGGCAGCTGGGCTGATGGCAGTATTTGGCCACTGAGTGGGCTCCTTGCCTCAAGCCTCTTAGGGTTCTGAGCATCAGTCCTGCTTGCGTGAAGGTGAAGCTTCTTCAAGCAGCAGAGAAATCCCCAGAGAGCCCTATCCTGGGGACTGAGGAGGCTGTCCTGGTTGAAATTTCCCCTATTTAATTATAATTTTTGAAAGTGTTTTTATATGATATTCAGCTCACAGTTTTTAAGATTCCCAATGCATCCTTAATTAATGGAGGTCAAGGTTTATTTTAAAACCAAAACTTTCAAAATATTATTTTTTGTCACTGAATCACTATTTGTGTTAGCATTGGGGCAGCACTCCTCAAGTTTGTAGTACTTGACAGAAGACACAGTCTATCCTTAGGAAAGTTCATGACCTTGAACTATAGAAAATTTTTCTTGAATCACCCACCAATGCTTCTGACCAAGATGTGAATTCTAAATTTTCAAAAAATTGATTGAACTATGTATAATATGCAATCCTCAGATCTCCAGCCTAGGGGGATCTCCCTCTGGTACCTAATCAGATTAGGGAACCATCACTGAGTATTCATTCCTAGGGTCACATGATGACCCTAATCCCAAGTATTCTTGGTTGCCTAGGAGACACCCATGGGCATCACCACCTGGATGAGCAACCGCACTGGACAGTCAGATTTCACCCTGGTGGGTTTCTTCCGACAATCCAAACACCCTGCTCTGCTTGCTGTGGTCATATTTGTGGTTTTCCTGATGGCCTTGTCTGGCAATGGCCTCCTGATCCTTCTGATACTCTCTGATACCCGCCTCCACACACCCATGTACTTTTTCATCAGCCAGTTGTCCCTCATTGACTTGATGTACATTTCTGTCACTGTGCCCAAGATGCTCATGGACCAGGTCCTGGGGAGCCACAGGATCTCAGCTGCTGCCTGTGGGATGCAGATGTTCATGTATCTGACACTAGGAGGTTCAGAATTTTTCCTTTTGGCTGCCATGTCTTATGACCGCTATGTGGCCATCTGCCATCCACTCAGGTATCCTGTCCTCATGAACCGAAGAGTGTGTCTCCTCCTGATGTCTGTCTGTTGGTTCCTGGGATCCTTGGATGGCTTCATACTCACTCCTGTCACCATGACCTTCCCATTCTGTGAATCCCGGGAGATCCACCACTTCTTCTGTGAGGTCCCTGCTGTGACAAAGCTCTCCTGCTCAGACACCTGGCTCTATGAGACACTCATGTACCTGTGCTGTGTGCTCATGCTTCTCATCCCTGTGACAGTCATCTCAAGCTCCTATTCATCCATCCTCCTCACAGTTATCAGGATGAACTCTGCAGAGGGCAGAAAGAAGGCCCTTGCCACCTGCTCCTCCCACATGACTGTGGTCATCCTCTTCTATGGAGCTGCTGTCTACAACTACATGCTCCCTGCCTCCTTCCACACCCCTGAGAAGGACATGGTGGTGTCTGTGTTTTACACGATACTAACCCCAATGTTGAACCCACTAATCTACAGTCTCCGGAATAAGAATGTCACAGAGGCTCTGAAGAAACTGTTGAGTGTGAGAACTCTCTTTCAGGAAACAGTCAAATAAGTCATTTGGAATGAATAGTTTCCTTTCTTTTCCTTTACATATCTGTTGTCCCAGTTCATGCTCATGTCATTTGTTTGATGCTCATATGCCTGAGAGAATGACACATCCTCTTATCTTGGCCTTTCGTTGTCCATAAATTTGGACGTTATGCCTCTGGTTTGCTGAGATATATTATCAGAATTTGATGCCAACTCAGTGAAATGGTTGTGATGTGTACATTGACACAATTGTATGGGTTTCATTCCTTTTTTATGTGTATTGAACAAACTTGCATTCCTGGGATATGTCTCATTTGTCATAGTGGACAATGTTTTAATGGGATATAAATATAATTTGCCAATATTCTGGTAGAAGTTGGCATAAATATTTATCTTAGATATAGCTCCATGGTTTTGCTATGTACTTCCTTGCTGTATCCATCAGAACAGTATCAGCCTTTTGGGAGGGTTTGGGATGTATTCCCCATACTTAATATTGGGAATAGTTGGAAAATTGTTATTATTCTTGTAACTCTTGCTAGGAATTACACCATAATCCTGTGCTTAAAAACAAAGATTTTATTTTTAAGGGTTTATGTGTTCGTGTGTGTCTTTGTTTGTGTGTGTATGTATGTGTGGTTTTTCCTGTGTGTTTCTGTGTTTGTATGCATACATATGCATGTATGTTTGTGTCTTTGTGTTTGTTCATGTTGGTGTGTCTCTCTGTGTGCAGTGTGTGTGTTTTATGCTTGAGTGTGTGTATGTATGCTTGTGTTTCTGTGTGAATGCATATGTTTGAGTGTGTGCTATGTGGATATATGTGTGTGAGAGGTGTAAGTGTGTTTGTGAATGTGCATGTGAGTGCAGTGTCAACAGAGGCCAGAAGAAGTCATCAGAGCTTCTGGAGCTTGATTTATAGTTGGTTGTGATCTGCCAACAGCACTGCTGGGAGCTGAATTAATTGGTGAAATGGGTTTAATCCAGGCATCATTTTGGGCTTTATCTTTTACCCATTCAGTGGTTTCATGTGTTGCAACTGAATAATGCAATCCACTGTCACCGATGGAAATATCATGAGCAAGAGCATATGTTTGCACTACCTCCTGCTTCCTTATTGCCTTACACATTCCTCCTGTTTTTTTTCTTATTCTGCACTTTTGTGATCAAGTGATTTTTCTCTAGTAATATTATTTATATACTTTCTTTGGTTTTCAGTTTGTGTACAAGTTTTTAATTTGTGGTTACCATAATACTAAGAAATAATCTGATAGAAAAACATTTATTCTAAAGACATATCATTTTGGTCACAAAAATATTTTGAAATTTGATATTACAATCTCCATCTTTTTACCTTTATTATGTTGTGACAATTCTTGTAATTGTGACCTTTAAAAATCATTTATTGGAGAGGAGCACTGAATTATGTCCATAGTCTTCTTTTTTCATTCTTTGCTAAGAGAATAAGAAATCAGATTTCAACCCTTTAGTGACAAGTAGTGGGGATTAGTACATTCCTGGATGAGTATAATGACTGAGATGGAATCCAGAAGAAATAGAAACCTGACCCGAACAGAAAAAATAATGAAGTTAAATGAGTCATCAACACCCTCTTGTCAAAGGGGGACAGGAGGAGGCAGCTTCCCTGGATGAATAGGTATTTAGTAGGTAGCTATATTTTAAAGTGTGAACCCACAGCTATAAAACTGTGTCATTGCTACTTCATAACACTAAATATTGGTGTTTTCTGATGGTTTGTGTGGACCCCTATGAAAGGATGCTTGAATCTCAAGAGGGGTCACGACCCACAGGTTGAGAACCTCTATAGTTTCGGTAAGAATGTTTTCAGTTTGCAGTCCAGGGCTGGAACCAGATATGGGAAACTAGGATCCCCTTGAGTTTTTGTCACAGCAAACCTGTGATAGACACCTGGCCCCAGTGTGGTGGGCTCACAGAAAGGGAGCTCAAGTGCAGACATAGGGGTTCAGCAAGGCTTTGCAGGGAGAGACACAATTCTCAGATACTGGAAGGAAGACCATGGGAACATAGAAGGGAGGATGGGAATGCAGGGTGTGATGCTTTCAAGGCCCACTAAGGGGGGTCAGTGTGTCCTCTCTTGGGACGTGGTTGAGAGTCATAATCATTTTGAGCTGGGCCCATGAAACCAGCGATGAACTCTGAATCATGGATTTGCTTCCCAGAAATGAGGTGTGGGGCTAGAGAGCTGAAGCAGGGTGGGCAGGATCCCACTTGGCAGGGCCTTTCACAAGGGAGTGGACTGTGACTGGAGAGGAAGCAGCTTCTCCCATGCTGCTTATTTCCTATAATCATCCAGACTTGTGCTCCCTATTGGCCACTTCCCTTGTCAATCATCCCTACACTTATCCCTTTACAGCTGCACACGAAGCTCATCACCATGCTTCAGCACAGTTGCTCTTCCTTCAGATGCAGAAGATCTGTGTTGTACAATATTAGTTGAAGATATGTTACATTCTATTATGCTGTGGAATATTTGTTTAATGATGCAAACGTGTGTTGCATTGGTTTCACTCTGTGAAGCTGTGTTACTGTGTTTGTCTAAAACACCTAGTTGGTCTAATAAATAGCTAGGCATGAGAAGGATAACCGTGGTAGCCTGGCAGAGAGAATAAATAGAAAGAGATGAACAAGGAGAGCAGGGAAGGAGAAAAGGAGGAGAGGAGAATGCCAGGGGTCAGACACCCAGCTACAAAGCCTACACAGAGTAAGAAGACAAGAAAGATATATAGAAAGAGAAAGGCATTGGATTATTTGGTATTTTGATGCCTAGGTTCTTGAGTTCTTTATATATTTTGGAGATCAGTCCTCTGTCCTATGTGGGACTGTTGAAGATCTTTTCCCATTCTGTAGGGTGCCATTTTGTCTTATTGAAAATGCCCTTTAGCTTACAGAAGCTTCTCTGTTTCAGGAGGTCCCATTTATTAATTGTTGCTTTTGGTGTCTGTGCTACTGGTGTTATATTTAGGAAGTGGTCTCTAAACCCTTGCATTCTAGGCTACTTCCCACTTTCTCTTCTATGAGGCTCATTGTGGTTGGATTTATGTTGAGATTTTTGATCCATTTGGACTTGGGTTTTGTGGGGGGGGGATATATATAGATCGATATGTATTTTTCTATATGTCAACATCATGGTATGCCAGCACCATTTGTTGTTTTCCATTGTACAATTTTGTCTTTTTTGTCAACAGTCAGATGTTCATAGGTATGTGGATTAATATCAGGCTCTTCAATTCAATTTCACTGGTCCACGTGTCTGTTTTATGCCAATACCACACTGTTTTTATTAATATAGCTCTATAGTAGACCTTGAAGTTAGTGATTGCAATGTCTCCTGAAGTTGCTTTATTGTACAGGATTGTTTTGACTCTCCTGGGTTTTTATTTTCCATGTGAAGTATATTGTTTTTTCAAGAATACTGAAAAATTGTGTTGCAATTTTTTATGGGGGTTGCATTGAATCTGTAGTTTGCATTTGGTAAGATTGCCATTTTTCCTATGTTGCTCCTATAGAGAATTCTCAACACAAGAATCTCAACTGACTGAAAGACACTTAAGGAATTTCTCAACATCCTTAGCCATCAGGGAAATGCAAATCAAAACAACTCTGAGATACCATCTTACACCTGTCAGAATGGACAAGATGAAAAACACTGAGGACAGCTTATGTTGGAAAGGATTTGGAGTAATGGGAACACTCCTCCATTGCTGTGGGAGTGCAAACTTGTACAGGAACTTTGGAAGTCAGTGTGAAAATTCCTCAGAAACCTGGGAATCAACCTACCACAAAACCAGCAATACCACTCTTTGGCATATACCTCCCCAAAGCGCATTCATACAACAAGGGTATTTGCTCAATTATATTCATATCATCATTATTCATAATAGCCAGAACCTGGAAACAACCTAGATGTCCCTCAACCAAAGAATGGATAAAGAAAATGTGGTATATTTACACAATGGAATATTACTCAGTGGTAAAAAGCAATGCCATCTTGAAATTTGCAGGAAAATAGATGAAGCTAGGAAAAAACCCTCCTAAGTGAGGTAACTCAGACCCAGAAAGACAAACACTGTATGTACTCACTCATAAGTGGATATTAGATGTAAAGCAAAGGATAACTAGGCTACAGTTCACAACACCAGAGAAGCTAGGTAAAAAAGGGGACCCTAAGAGGGACACACATGGAGGGTCTCAGAAAGGGGAAATAGTTGAGATCTCCTGTGTAAACTGGGAAGGGCGTAGAAGGGAGAGGATGGGGTTGGGAACATGAGGGATCAAGAACTCCATTGTCTTTTGGGAAAGAGGCTGCAACAGCAGGGGCTGAGAACTGGTCCCCCAGCTGAAATAGCAGAGCAGCTGGTGATGCGGTCTGGATTCCTCATTCTGTGTTGTAATCACTATGCATGGATTTTGGTATTAATAAAAGGAGACACAATCCCCAGACTTCTCTCTTTATGAACCTATGCCCCAAGGTGATGTGTCATAGAAATGCAATAAAACAGGTAATGGAAATAAGGGAAGCTGATGCACAGTACAGTCTGCCCACAAATGCACAGAACTTACAGCAGTTAGTAAGACCAAAGGATGGCAGCTTCCAATTCTGATTTCTTCAAGTGTTCTTCCACCCTGTCACTGTTGTCCAAGTAGCTGGCTCCCTCTAAATAAGAATTCAGCTTTATTTGTACATTTTTCTCCAGAGAAGCAAATGATACAAGGCAGTAGCTATGAACACTTTTAGTAAAAAGAGGATTTCTAAATGGTAAGACTCACCTCTAAATTAATTAAACTCGGCCAAATATTTCCAGAATCAAATGATAAATACAAAGCTGAGCATCCTCAGCAGGTCACAGAGGGTCTGAGAACCTTACGTAAAGCGAGGAAGGATGAGCCATAAAGAACACTAAGTAAATTTTAAGGTCAAAATTCAATAAAACTTTTATTTAAATCATTAGAGTCATTGAAAACTATTGACCTGCTCTTGGGCTACTTAGTGGACAAAAAGTGTTCCCCTTCCCAAATATTATACAAACTTTAAAAATACCAGACCAGAATGGAGCATCTGAATTCTGGGTGTTGATGAACCCACTTGGAGCCTACTCCCATGTGGAGAGAGGGATTAAAGGGGCAGTACTCTTACCCTGGCCCTTCCGGGTCCCTAGGTCCCATGGGACTGTAGGACATCTAACAAAAGGTCTCACAGTTCTAGTGAGTCACCTGTTCTCTTGATCAAGAGGCCATGGAGGCTCCACGGAGTGGATGCTAATCAGTGTACATTCTACAATGAAGACAGTCATACTGAGGAACAAGCTCCCAATGCTTCTGAAGGAGGCTGTGGTCAGAAAGGCCCTCACCCATCCCCAACAGTAACCATACAATGGTCATAAGACAGGGCAGCCAGAAGGGAAAGTTCTGAACTGCTAGTGTCACATGGAGGAACAAATGACTGTTTAAAATGTACATGGTGTGTTAATTTGGGAGTCAGAGTGTACAGAAGGATCAGGAGGGCATTGGCAGACAAGGCCATCAGGAAAATCCAAACTTGACCACAGCAAGCAGAGCAGCAGGGTGTTTGGATTGAGTGAAAGTCCCACCAGGGTGAAGTCTGACGGTCCAGTGCAGTTGCTCATCCAGGTGGTGATGTCCATGGGTGTCTCCTAGGCAACCAAGAATGCTTTGGACTTAGTTTCATGTGACCCTAGGAATGAATACTCAGTGATGTGTGCCCTAACCTGACCGTGCTATTGGGGAAGTTCCTTGGGCCTGGAGATCTGAGGTTTAAAATTTCCTTGTATGTAAGAAAATTTCAAAACAGAATTCATATCTGCAGTTAGAACCATCATAACTTCTAGTGAAACTGCCACATTTCAGGGTCATGAAGTATCCAGGTCACTTACAGTGTCCTTAATCCAGAGGACCACAGTCTGTAGGATCACTGTCCTAGACTATCACAAACCAGTGCTCCCAAAGGGAAATCAAACTTATTTTCAGGATTTATTTCAACCAGAACCGAAGTCTGATCCTCTATGGGCTAAAGATACAACTTGGGCTTTTAAACATTTCAGAGATATAATCCATATGATGATTACCCAGAAAGTAAATTGAAGATGTGACAAACTAATCTGAGACACATGAAGCTCCTTTACCTTGAGGATTGTGTGACACTGAGAAGTTCTGTTCTTTGTGGAGTGGCCTCATCTCACAAGTCGGTCCCAGTGATCAGGAAGACCATGGGAGAGGACCCCACTCATTGGCCAGACCCAGCCATGGGTCCAGCCATCCCTTAGGCATCTGGTCCTTTGTGCACTCTTCTAAAAGGAGAAGTATCTCCTCCTTTGTATGTGGCCAAAATCAAGTGAAATAATGGGTAGTCTTAGAATACTGACAGATTCAAACAGACCATTGCACACACACATACTTGATAGTTCATGAGCAAGAACTGTTTTCAAGAACTGCCATATTGATGCACATTATTGTGATTGGGTTGTGAAATGTGTAACTAGTTCTCAGTGTGAGCATCTATTTACACATTTATGATTTTTGTTTTCAACAAATGTCACCTGGTCTCTCTCATCTGGGGATCTTAGTGTTGAATCTTTTGATTTGTGTGTTTAATTTGCAAATCTGTAGACTACAGGAAACTGGGAAGTGTTGATTGGTGGGAAGATCTTAGGGGATGGGGAGAGTAGAATACAGTGGCACAAAGAACAGTAGGGGAAGGAATTTGAAGTAGGGAAAATGATGAAATTCAGGATAGAAAAGCGAACATCGATCTCTACGGATGTTTGAAAAGGCCATATGAAAAGGCTTGCTATTCTTCTTTATGTCTTCATAGGGATGCACATCTCCACTCAAAAGACATGGCTTCCAGAGGTCATGGACTGCCCAACAGCCCAGTGCCAGGTGTGAGGTATATGTTATTGACTTGTTTCTCATATGTGTCCTGGAGACCCTCAAAACTACACACACTGTTGCCTTTGCTCTTACCCTCCTAGAACTTGAGGGTAAGACCTTACTGCAGAAGACACCATACACAGTGTTCACAAGACAGGAAAAAATAACAAGTTACTGATGGCCAGGAAGTCTTCTCCCTGCTGGCTAGCTTTTGCAGTACCAGGAGGTGGCTTGTAGACAACTGCTGACTCTTCTGTCCCCAAAGCCTACCTGGCACCTCATAGTACAAGGAAAGCCAGTTAGCAGGATTAAAATGAATATGGCTTTTTTCCCATATCATATGACCAGAATGTGCAGACTCTTAAGACTATGGATTTTGTCAGGATTTTGTCAGCAGCTGTCAAGAATGTTGCTTGTGATTTATCGAATAGGGATGCTGTGATGGGGAGAGGAGAAGATGACAGATGAGGGATGGGACCTAAGGTTCAGTCTGTTGGGCACTATTAAAGGGCAGTGTTTATGCCTAAGTAGCTGAACTCCAAATTGAGAGTCTGCACCTCTTAAAACTACTGAAAGAGTATGTGAACACACACACACACACACACACACGGAGGGGGAGGAGAAGGAGAGGGAGAGGGAGAGGGAAAGAGAAATAGACAGATGAGAGGACAAACCTACTCTGAGAAGTGCCTAAGTCAAAGGCCATGCATTACTTGACTCATGTATTTCATACTTGATATTTATCTACAGTGTTCAAATTTCAGATTATTGCTAATTCTGGTTACAATTACACTTTTACTAATCTGGGAAGTTAAAAAAAGTACAAGGAGAAAATCACAGCTGTGTAATGGAGATGTCTCTCAGCTTTTTTTTTTCTCTATTAATTGCATCTTCAAAGTCTCCAAGGAACATTATTGACAAAAACCCGCCACACCAGCCCTTAATGAGCAGAGTCCAGCCAGGGATGACATCACTCCCCTCCTATTCCTTGTGCTCTTAACTAGCCACTGTCCCTTGGCCCATGTGTCCAAGGCTATCAGTAGCATCTGGGGTGAGTTGGACCTGAAGGGACACTGTACAGCACCTACTGTTACCAACTTAACATACATTTTTTAATCTTCTAGTAGTTCTTGACAATATTCCTTTGATTTTCAACTGTCTTTTATTTCTGCATAAAAGAACATGTACGTTATTAAAAAAAGCTTCAAATAGTATTCATTTAATACAGCAGACTTAGTATGTTTTATTCCCAGCTACTTAGAAGAACATGTGTGCTGCGTACTCAAATAATCTGTTGGGGTTCGCTAGCAGTCATGGAACTGCAAACAGAGTGTCATAATAACATTAAGAATTACATGCTCATCCCATGTTTTCAAAGACGAGAGCAGCAAGTCATTGTCTAGACTGAACTGCAGACTACAGAGGGGAATGGGGTTTCCAAGAGAACTGAAGAAGGGGCATGCTCATTGTCCCCCCAAATAGTGAAATGTGCTTTTTTTTTTTTTTTGGTTTTTTGAGACAGGGTTTCTCTGTGTAGCTTTGGATCCTATCCTGGCACTTGCTCTGGAGACCACGCTGGCCTCGAACTCACAGAGATCCGCCTCTTCCTCCTAAATGCTGGGATTAAAAGCGTGCACCACCAACGCCTGGCTGAAATGTGCATCTTTTGTCAGTTGGTTGTTTCATATTAGGTGCACACTCTGAAATCTGAGTTTTCCTCTGAAAAGGAAGGAAATAAGGTAAGTAACTCGGTCTCCTGGGGAGAAGTGCTGTAGGATGGCTTCAGAACAGACTCTGATGCTGCTGCCTCCAGGAGGCTGTGGTCACTCTACCAGTGCTGTTAGTGACCCCAGCCTGAAGCTGCATCTGGCTGTCCACAGGAGATGCAAACTGGAACAGGACTGACCAGGCTACAAGCCCCATGTGTGCCTGAGACACTGCGATCCAAGTCCTTCTGTTGTCTTGATGTCAGAAACTCCCATTTGACAGAGGGCAGTGCTGATTTGACCAGCACAGAACCCAGGTTTCTTATGATCCCCGTCTACCCTTGTGTTTAGGTTTCTATATGTGGTGGCCACAGCCCTGACCTGAGTTCCACCATGTCCACAAATAGAAACCAAAAGGTCTGGTGTCTCTGCACTCTTTGGGACATTTAATTTAGTCTCCATCTGCCAAAGAAACTTTGGTAGAAAGGAAATTTGTCTATCTATCTATCTATCTATCTATCTATCTATCTATCTATCTATCTATCTATCTCTTCTTCTATTTATCATCTGTATGTCCTTCCATCCATCTCCTGTATAGTGCCTCTAATTTGTCTTACATTTTAAGGAAGGCATTGGGACCCTGCATCTGTCTCAGCTTCCTGGGCATCACAGACAGCACAGGGTTTAACCAGTCCAGTAGCAGGAGTACCTTAGGGAACTCTCACAAAGGTGCAAACACACCTGTGCAGCTTGCAGATCCTTCTGAACTCCTCCATCCCCACCCTGTAATCACAGCTAAACTCTTCTCAGGAAGAGGAGATGTTTGTGCTGTATTGGTGAAGCTACCATAACTCAACATTTACCGATTCAGAAATCAGAAGGTTGAAAAGGGTCTGAAGGGTAGGCTCAGTTGTTAAGAGCACAGTTTCTCCTGCAGAAAACCAGGTTCTGGTCTCAGCACCCACATGGCAGCTCACAACTATCTGTAGCCAGTGCCTGGGAATCTTACATCCTTCTCTGACCCTCTTAGGATATAGGGACACAAGTAGTGGCCCCCCACACTCATACATGCAGTCAAAACACACATACACATTAAAATAAATATACATATTTTAGCTTGAAAAATTTAGTCTGTTTAATGAGAAGACATGGCATAAGCTTTAGCTGGATTCAGAAACGCTAGGTATATTTTGTGTCTGTTGCTTTTACTTATTTTGCAGCCATTTAAAAGTTTGACTTCATAATATTTATGTCTTGTCCTGCACAGACTGGCAGGAGCCTATTAGGCACCATCAATTTCAATGTCTCCTTGACTTGTGCTCAGAGTCCAATGCAGAGTCAGGCTGTGAGCATGGAGCATAGGGAGCAGTGCCAGTGGCATCTCAGTGTTGCTCAGTTTTCTCTCTGCTACCTGAACCCCATGAGGTAGGGACTGTGACAGTCCACAAAGCAGACAGTGCTGCAAGCACAGTCTGACCTGGTCTGTGAGCACAGTCACCTCTGGGTCCTATAGAGTTAGAGCATGTGGTGGGTCCTGTGAGCAGGTGAACTTGTTGGAGAAGCCTAGCATTTTCACAGGTGAATTTTTCTGCTGACTGCTAATCAGGGCTAAATGTGCAGATATATTTATTTGCAAATTCCTAAGTTCATATTAATACTTATTTAAATATACATGTAAAGTTTTTTACATCTATACAAAAAGCACACTTTTATACATATAGAAAATTTCAAATCCAAAGTCGTTTTTAAGTAGATGGTAAACATTATTTATTTGAAGTTTTCTTCCTTATTATTTTGAAATCCAAATTCTTAAATATGTACACAATATTCAAACTGGAGAACAAAATAATGTAGCAATACTACAATAATATTACCCATCTCTAAGATGGCTCTCCATGATAGTGAGATTTTAGCATTATAGTAGTGTGTGTATGCTCAGCTATTTTTACTTTGTGATAGTGAGGGAACTTTCATTGCTTTGCTTTATTTAACCTTGGCCAAATCAGAAATCAAAGTTATTAACATCATCACCATCAACATCATCATCATCACTACCATAAATCATGACCACCATCAGCAGCAGAAATACCACCATCACCACCAATATCATCATCAGTACCAGTAGCAGTTGGAAGACTACTAGGGTGAGTGGCAGCTGGGCTGATGGCAGTATTTGGCCACTGAGTGGGCTCCTTGCCTCAAGCCTCTTAGGATTCTGAGCATTGGTCCTGCTTGCATGAAGGTGAAGCTTTTTCAAACAGCACAGAATCCCCAAAGAGTCCTATCCTGGGGACTGAGGAAGTTGTACTGGTTGAAATGTCCCCTTTTTTAATTATAATTTTTGAAAGTGTTTTTATATGATATTCAGCTCACAGCTTTTAAAATTCCCAGTGCATCCTTAATTCATGGAGGTCCAGGTTTATTTTAAAACCAAAACTTTCAAAATCATTTTGATTGTAAGTTTCTTGTCTTTGAATCACTATTTGTGTTAGCACTGGGGCAGCACTCCTCAAGTTTGTAGTACTTGACAGAAGACAGAGTCTATCCTTAGGAAAGTTCATGACCTTGAACTGTAGAAAATTTGTCTTGAATCACCAATGCTTCTGAGCAAGATGTGACTTCTAAGTTTTCAAAAAGTTGATTGAACTATGTGTAATATGCAATCCTCAGATCTCCAGCCTAGGGATCTTCCTCTGGTACCAAATCAGATTAGGGAACCAGCACTGAGTATTCATTCCTAGGGACACATGATGGCCCTAATCCCAAGTATTCTTGGTTGCCTAGGAGACACCCATGGACATCACCACCTGGATGAGCAACTACACTGGACAGTCAGATTTCACCCTGGTGGGTTTCTTCCGACAATCCAAACACCCTGCTCTGCTTGCAGTGGTCATATTTGTGGTTTTCCTGATGGCCTTGTCTGGCAATGTCCTCCTGATCCTTCTGATAATGTCTGACACCCGCCTCCACACACCCATGTACTTTTTCATCAGCCAGTTGTCCCTCATGGACATGATGTACATTTCTGTCACTGTGCCCAAGATGCTCATGGACCAGGTCCTGGGGAGCCACAAGATCTCAGCTGCTGCCTGTGGGATTCAAATGTTCCTCTATGTGACACTAGCAGGTTCAGAATTTTTCCTTTTGGCTGCCATGTCTTATGACCGCTATGTGGCCATCTGCCGTCCACTCAGGTATCCTGTCCTCATGAACTGAAGAGTGTGTCTCCTCCTGTTGTCTGTCTGTTGGTTCCTGGGATCCTTGGATGGCTTCATGTTTACCCCTGTCACCATGACCTTCCCATTTTGTGGATCCAGGGAGATCCACCACTTCTTCTGTGAGGTCCCTGCTGTGACAAAGCTCTCCTGCTCAGACACCTGGCTCTATGAAACCCTCATGTACCTGTGCTGTGTGCTCATGCTTCTCATCCCTGTGACAGTCATCTCAAGCTCCTATTCATCCATCCTCCTCACAGTTATCAGGATGAACTCTGCAGAGGGCAGAAAGAAGGCCCTTGCCACCTGCTCCTCCCACATGACTGTGGTCATCCTCTTCTATGGAGCTGCTGTCTACACCTACATGCTCCCTGCCTCCTTCCACACCCCTGAGAAGGACATGGTGGTGTCTGTGTTTTACACGATACTAACCCCAATGTTGAACCCACTAATCTACAGTCTCCGGAATAAGAACGTCACAGAGGCTCTGAAGAAACTGTTGGGTGTGAGAACTCTCTTTCAGGAAACAGTCAAATAAGTCATTTGGAATGAATAGTTTCATTTCTTTTCCTTTACACATCTGTTGTCCCAGGGTCAGGCTTATGTCATTTGTATGATGCTCATATGCCTGAGAGAATGACACATCCTCTCATCATGGACCTTTATTGTGCAGAATTCTGGACTTTATGCCTCTGGTTTGCTTAGATATTTTAATCACAATTTGATGCTGACTCAGCGAAATGGGTTTGCTATGTATAGTGTCACAATTGTATGGGTTTCATTCCTTTCTTTTCTATGTGTATTGAACAAGCTTGCATTCCTGGGATGTGTCCCATTTGGTCATAGTGGGCAATATTTTTAATGGGATATAAATATAATTTGCCAGTATTCTGTTAGGAAGTTGTCATGGTTTTTGCTATGTATATCATTGTTGTGTACATCAGAACAGTGTCAGCCTCTTGCTAGAGTTTGGGAAGTATCCCCTTCCTTAAGAGTCCATCAGAAATGGAAATCTGACCCCAACAGCAGAGATAATGAGGTTAAATGGATCATCAAAACCCTCCTGTGAACCTGGGCACCAAAGAAGGCTGCTTCACTAGATGAATAGGTATTTAGTAAGTAGGTAAATATTAATGACTCAACATTCTCAAAACCATCTGTAGCAATGGTTCTCAGGCTTCTAGTGCTATGACACTTTAATACATTTCCTCTTGTTATGATGATCCCCCAACCATAAAATTATTTCATTGCAACTCCATAACTGTAGTTTGTTTCTGTTATGAACAGTAATGTATATATCTGTTTTTTGATGGTTTTAGATGAGCCGTGTGAAAGGGTCTTTGAGTCTCCAAAGGGGTCACGACCCACAGGTTGAGAACAACTGGTGTATAGTTTCTACAAGAATGTTCTCAGTTTGCAGTCCAGGGCTCGAACCAAATGTGGGCAACTAGGATCCCCTTGAGTTGTTGTCACAGCAAACCTGTGATAGACACCTGGCCCCAGTGTGGTGGGCTCACAGAAAGGGAGCTCAAGTTCAGCAAAGCTTTGCAGGGAGAGACACAGTTCTCAGAGGGTGGAAGTCAGGCCATGTGAGCACAAAAGAGAGGATGGGGATTCAGGGTGTGATGCCTTCAAGGCCCACTAAGGGAGGGTCAGTGTGTCCTCTCCTGGGATGTGGTTGAGAGTCATCATCCTTTTGAGCTGGGCCCATGAAATAAACAATGATCTCTGGGTCATGGATTTACTTCCCAGCAATGGGGTGTAGGGCAAGAGAGCTGAAGCAAGGTGGGCAGGATCCCACTTGGCAGGACCTTTCACAAGAGAGTGGACTGTGACTGGGGAGGAAGCGACTTCTCCCATGCTGCTTCTTTCCTCTAATCATCCAGACTTGTGCTCCCTATTGGCCACTTCCCTTGTCAATCATCCCTACACTTATCCCTTTACAGTCATGACCAAAAAACAAGCTGCTCATGAAGACCATCACTGGTCACCATGCTTTACCACAGTTTACTCTTCCTTCAGATGCAGAAGATCTGTTTGTCCATCAGCAAGACTCGGCATCCCCGTTGTGACTACCTGGAGAGGCTCATAGTGGTCCCAGGCTGAACCAGCAAGTAGCTGAAAGGAAATGTCTACGTTGGCAGACTTTGCAGAGAGAGACCCTAGGTGATGTATTAGGGCTTGATGAGTCAGTAGCTGAAGGCTGACCCTGCAGAGCTCATCTGGAGACATGATTGAGATGGCCTCTGGCCATTGGAGTCAGTACATGGAGATTGTGTCAGCATGAGGAAATCTGGGTGACCAATGTCTGAGTGTGTGAGGTTCCTTTAGATATCACTCCCCTCTTCATAGTCAGTGTTGTAGTGCACAGGTACAGTATCCCTGCAGGCCAGCGTATTTGGAATTTTTTGTCCTTCATGTCTGTTGTGAGACATAACAGTGAGAAATCCCATCCTTTATATGGGCCATCACTTCTTTTTATTTAGTGTCATTGGCAGTGTGACATTTGTTAACCAGTTTATCATAGGGCAGGAGAGCTAGAGGGGGGGAGGAGAGAAATGGAAGAATAGAGCAGGGCAGAGAGTAAGAGAGAAGGGAGAGAGTCCCGGCAGTGTGACATTTGTACATATGCACAGCGTGTTCCTCACTGTCAGAATGTGAAAGGCTGAGACGTTGCCAGTGAGAGTGATGGCTGGTCCCAGCTGTCAACTTGATTGGAGTAAGAGGTCCTGAAACACAGCTCTGTCTGTCTGTGGAGATGCTTCCAGAGAAAGCTGACATGTCAGATGGTACTCAGGGACTGAGGGGGACAACCGCGTGAATGTGGGCAGTACCAGGCCATGGGCTGGAGGTTCTTTTTTTTTTTTCCTGATTACCTTTCATATACAATCTAGTTATTTATTTTACAACCCAACCACTGTTTCCCTTTCCCCTTCCCTTCGCCCACTATCCACATATCCTCTCTGCTCCCCCCATACATTCTTTCTCTATTTCTATTCAAAGGAGAGCAGACATCCCATGGGTACCAACCAAACATGGCACATCAAGTTGAAGGCTGGAAGAGTCAATCCATTCTGAGGAATAGTGTCCCAAAAGCAGACAGCAGAGTTATGGAAGCCCATGCTCCCACTGTTAGGAGTCCCACAAGAACACCAAGGTACACAATTGTGACTCGTATGCAGAGGGCCTAGGTCAGTCCCATGCAAGCTCCCTGTTTGTTGGTTTTTCTTTGAGTCCCTATGAAGCCAAGTTAGTTGATTCTGTAGGTTTTCTTGTGGTGTCCTTGACCACTCTGGCTCCTACAATCCTGTTTTTATGTTAATACAGTGCAGTTTTTATTACCGTAGCTCTATAGTAGAGTTTGAAATCAGGGATAGTGATACCTCCAATGTTCTTTTATTGTACAGAATTATTTTAGCTAATTTTGATTTTTGCATCAATGTTAATGAGGGACATTGGTCTGTAATTCTCTTTCTTTGTTGAGTCTTTGTGTGGTTTGAGTATCAGAGTGTGGCCTCAAAATGAATTTGGCAATGTTCCTTCTGTTGCTATTTTGTGTAATAATTTGAGGGATATTGTTATTAACTCTTCTTTGGAAGACTGGTTGAATTCTGTGCTAAAACTGTCTGGTCCTGGGCTTTTATTGGTTGGGAAACTTTTAATGACTGCTTCTATTTCTTTAGGGGTTATAGGTCTATTTAAATTGTTTATCTGATCTTGATTTAACTTTGGTAAGTGGTATCTATCAAGAAAATTGTTCACTTCTTTTAGATTTTCCAATTTTGCATAATGCAGATTTTTGGCATATGACAATGATTCTTTGGATTTCTTCATTGTCTGATGTCATGTCCCCTTTTTATTTCTCATTTTGTTAATTTGGATATTCTTTCTCTGACTTTTAGTTAGGATAAGGGTTTGTCTATCTTGTTAATTTTCTCAAAGAACGAACTCTTTGTTTCATTGATTCTTTGTATTGTTCTCTTTATTTCTATTTTATTGATTTCAACACTGAGTTTGATTGTTTTCTGCTATCTACTCTTGGGCATGTTTGCTTCTTTTTGTTCTAGAGCTTTCAGGTGTTCTGTTAAATCTCTAGTGTGAGATTTCTCCAATTTCCTTATGTAGACATTTAGTGCTATGAAGTTTCCTCTTAGCACTGCTTTCATTGTGTCCCATAAGTTTGGGTGTGCTGTGCATTTCTTCTCATTGAGTTCTAGGAAGTGTTCAATTTCTTCCTTGATCCACTTTGCATTCAGTAGAGAGTTGTTCAGTTTCCATGAGTTTGTAGGCTTTCTGTTGTTTAAATCCAGCTTTAATCAGTGGTGGTCTGATAGGATACAGAGGGCTATTTCAATTTTCTTCCATCTGTTGAGACTTGCTTTGTGACTGAATATGTGATCAACTTTGGAGAAAGTTTTGGGAGTTGGTGAGAAGATGGTATATTTTTTTGAGTTTAGGTGAAATGTTCTGTAGATATCTATTGAATGCATTTGGTTTATAACATCTTGTTAACTCAATATTTTCTCTGTTTAGTTTTTGTCTAGAGGAGCTGTCCATTGGTGAGAGTGGAGTATTGAAGTCTCCCACTATCAATGTGTGATTTAAGCTTTAGTAATGTTTCTTTTACAAATGTGGGTGCCCTTGCATTTGGGGGCATAGTTTTCAGAATTGAAACATCATCTTAGTGGATTTTTCCTTTCATGGGTATGAAGTGTCATTCCCCATCTCTATTGATTAATTTTGGTTAGAAGTCTATTCTGTTAGATATTAGAATTAATACATCAGCTTGCTTATTGGGCCAATTTCCTTAGAAATATTTTTCTAACCCTTTACTCTGAGGTAATGTCTGTTTTTGATGTTGGAGGTATATTTCTTGTATGCAGCAGGATGGATCCTGTTTTTGCATTCATTCTGTTAGCCTGTATCTTTTTATTGGGGAATCGAGTCCATTGATATTGAGAGATATTAATGACCAATGACTGTTAATTCCTGTTATTTTGTTGTTGTCAGTGGTCAGTGGTGGTAGAGGTGGTGGTGGTGGTGGTGGTGTGTGTGTGTGTGTGTGTGTGTGTGTGTGTGTGTGAGAGAGAGAGAGAGAGAGAGAGAGAGAGAGAGAGAGAGAGAGAGAGAGAGAGAGAGAGAGAGAGAGAGAATTTTCAATTTGCTGGTGTGAGGTTATTTATTTACATCTTTTCATGGGTATAGTTAACCTTCTTGGGTTGGAGTTTTTCTTCTAGCACCTTCTTTAGGGATGGATTTGTAGATAGATACTATTTATTTGTTATGGAATATTTTGTTTTCTCTATATATGGTGATTGAACATTTTGCTGGGTATAGTAGTCTGGGCTGGCATCTGATCTCTTAGACTCTGTAAGACATCTGTCTGTAGCATGACAAATAAAAGACCCAGAGACAGATATTGGGGTTCAAGCTTCAAGTTGAAGATCAGAAAAGCAAAGCATCAGTCCACTAGCTCTTACCTCTACCTCAAACTGAAAGGTGATCCTGGCTCCACCAAACCTCAGACTGTGTAGTCCCAGATTGCTGCTACTTCTCAACATGGCTGGAGAATCCTGAGACTTACTACTGAAGACCCTGCTTTTGTCTTTTATATCTCTCTAGTGCTGGAATTAAAGGCATGAGCTTTGTTACTCTTTTAGGCTGATTCAATCTCATGGAGACTTGGGTGGCCTTGAATTTAGAGAGATCCATCTACCTCTTAATCCTGAGTCCTGGGATTAAAAGTGTGTACCACCATTGCCTGATCTCTATAGCTTGAGGCTGAATTTGCTTTCTGAATCCTCAGGTAAGCTCTAGTAAATCATAAATAATATATCACCGCATCTGTCCAGGCCTTTCTGGCTTTTAGAGTCTCCATTGAGAAGTCAGGTGTAATTCTATTAGGTATGCCTTTATATGCTACCTGGACTTTTCCCCTTGCAGCATTTAATATTCTTTCTTTGTTCTGTATGTTAAGTGTTTTGATTATTATGTGGAGGGGGCATTCTTTTCTGGTCTAATGTATGTGTGTCCTGTAAGCTTCTTGTGCTTTTACAGGTACCTTCTTCACTAGATTAGGAAAGTTTTCTTCTATGATTGAAGATATTTTGAAGTTGAAGATATTTTCTGGGCCTCTGGGCTGTATATCTTCTCCATGTTTTATTCTTAGATTTTGTCTTTTCATAGTGTCCCAGATTTCCTGGATGGTTTGTGTTGGGAACTTTTTAGATTTCACATTTTCTTTGACTGCTGTATCACTTTCTCCTATTGAATCTCCTGGGTCTGAGATTCTGTCTTCCATCTCTTGTATTCTGTTGGTGATGCTTGCAGCTGTGATTCCTGTTGTTGTACCCCATTTATTTCCAGAATTCCCTTAGTTTGTGTTGACTTTATTGCTTCTATTTCCATTTTCAGATCTTGAAAAGTTTTATTCATTTTTTCTACTGTTTGTTTGCTTTTCCTTGGCTTTCCTTAAGGGATTTATTCATTTCCTCCAATTGTGTATATTTTTCTGAATTTCCTTAAGGAATTTACTCATTTCCTCCCTAAGAACCTCAATCATTTTCACAATGTTGATTTTAAGGTGTTTTTCTTGTGCCTCTGGTTGTGTTGGAATGTTCAGGCCTTGATGTGGTAGAATAGCTGGGTTCTGTTGTTTCTTGTATTCTTACACTGGCCTCTAGACATCTGGGTTTGGGGATAAATAAAGGTCTACGTACTGATTTCTGAATTTGTCTTGTTGGATGGATGTTTTGTTCCTTGGTTTCTGTTTCCTCTCTGGTCTTCTGGTCTGAGTGGCCTGGGTATCTCCCAGTTTGTTAGGTTTTTGGTAGAGCAGAGAGTCTCCATCCTGCTTAGAGGCTGGGGCAAGGCAACTCAGGAGGTCACAGGACTGGAGATGGGGGTATTGAGACAAGACAGTGAGAGAGTGGGAGAGTTTGGCAGGCCTACCTGGATTTCTCCCAGTCTGTGTGGTCTCTGGTAGAATAGGGAGTCTCCACCCCAGTTGGGGGCTGGGCTTTTGGTGGATGGGCTGGTCTCTGGTAGAACAGGGGAGTCTCTGCCCTGGTTGGAGGCTGGAATATGGTAACTAGGAGAGTAGGGGACTGGGGATAGGTGAGCAGGGGCAGGAGAAAATTGGTGAGTTGGTGGGCAGGCAGTCTACCTGGACTTCTTATAGCTTTCTTAGTCTCCGGTAGAGCAGGGAGTTTCTCCCCCTGTTGGAGGCTGGGGCACAGCAAGTAGGAGGGCATGGGACTAGGGATAGAGTAGGGAGGTGCTGAGATAATGAGTGCGTGGGAGGGTTGGGGAGCAGGCTGCATCTCTAGGAAAGCAGGAAATCTGGGCTGGAGGTCCTTATGGAAGGAAGTAGGAGGTACAAAGTAATGTGCCTTACAAGCCCTTCTTCCAGTATCTGTTGCTGCTGTGGTCTCTTCCGCTGACACAGACCCCAGCTCCTTGGCCTTTCTGTGTAGACTCAATCCCGGGGACTCTGTGTAAGTCCCTTCGGCACTGGGCTGACAAGGGCTCCAGATTCTCAGAATAAGCAGTTAAGTTGTTCTCTGCCTCTCTTGTCCACATGACCATTGCTGGACTCAGCCACTATGGTATAAGCAATTTATTAGTCCCCTCTTCCTAAATACACAATATGTGCCCCTGGTTCTGTTACTTAAGAGAATTCCTAGTTACACAGGCAGACACATGTTTAGGAATCCATCTTGCAGAACCACTAAGACAAGATGTATAAGGCCTTGGGATGATGTTCCAGGCACAGAGTCAGCTGAGCCAATGGGAGGTAAAGACATGGGGTGAAGCGAGGGAACCCCTGCATCCACTGGGAGATGAACTCGGTGATGGCAAAGGTTTCTCTAGTTGTAATTTCTTCATTGGTTCAGCTACACCAAGAGGAGGCAGATCTGGGTCTCTTCTCCTCACTTCCTGTTCCCCTGTTTTTCTTGCCCTTGCCAAAACCAGGGGCTCCATGAAGAAGAGGACCAAGTTCATGGCAGAAGCCTCCCACCACAGCTACTGTGTGCAAGTGTGGCCTGTTTATCCTCTTCTTGTGTTGGAAGGAACCCACCACGCCTCCTCCATATGCTGTGTGTGGTGGCACTATCTCTCCCCTAATACAGCAACTTCAGGACCTGACCAAGGGCAACAGCTGCATGGTGACACTGGAGCAAGCCTGTCTGGAGCAAAATGATGGAAAACCTGTGGAAAATCTGCAGAGCCCAGAGATACACTCCTCACCTCAGCCTCGCTGAAGGAGCAAAGGAATCTGGCATAGGCCTGAGAGCCTCCCAGGAGAAGGGAGACCTCTGAGGGAGAGATGATTCTGTTTTGGTTGAAGTGGGAAGTGCAATCTCATGTCCTATGGAACTGCAGGGAGACGGAGATGAGGGCCACACAGAGGAACCACACTGAACCACCCAGAGGAAAATGCCTCAGTCTGGCCTCAGGAGGGTATTTATAGATGCTGAGTTTGAATAGGGCAGTCCGATCTGGTGGTTCGATTTTGTTGTTGCTTGTTTCTTTTTTATTTTTCAATTAAAATATGTTTTAGCCATGTTGGTCTAAAGAGCGAGTTCCAGGACAGCTAGAGCTGTTACAAAGAAACCCTGTCTTGAAAAACCAAACCAAAAAGAAAAACCCCGTTTTTATGACACTGACCTGTGCCAAGTCTCTGTGCAGGTGGCAGGGAGGTGAGTACATCATGGTGCATAGATGAATAGAGACTCTCACAGTTCCCACAGAGAGAGGATGCAGGAGGGCACCAAACCACAGAACCAGCAGGGTCAGAATCAAACATGTATATAGTGCGTTAGCTGTTGTGTTTGGACCACTGGGGCAGTCACAAGCCAAGGCTAGCTGAAGCATGGGGCCCCTGGAGAAGCTGAGGTGGAGATGAGGGAATGAAACTTCGTGAGTTCCAGTTTCCACACTATCCAGTACACACTCTTGCTGCTTACTTCATTTATATAATGTTGCTTTTTAAAAATGTGCTGTTCAGACCTAGTTTAAAACCCTGGATAGGGGCGGGTCTGTTTCCTTCACTGAACCTCTGATTAAGTCCACACCCCAACCCCTGTCCCTTATCTGGCTTTCCCACTCCTGGCCACCTCACCAGCCTTAACTCCTCCAGGGCGGAGCAGCAGACAATGAGTCACCACATCATGCTGGAACCCCCAGAAACCAAGCAAATCTGCTTTGGGCGTTGTGTGTAATGCATGTCTTCTCGTCCCAGCCTCAACTACCTGGTCTTAAGGGACCCTTCAATATCGATTTCTTTGCTGATCACCCCAGTGCCCTCACCTGGATCTGTTTTTTCCTTGTCCTGATGCTAGTGAGGGAGAGAGCCCCTTAGGTTTGCACAACCCCTTTCCTAAGATTTCTGCCCTCTGCTGGCCACATCTAGAATCACATCTGTGGAGTCCCAGTGCCCCCACACCGGCAGAGCTTTTGCACAGATCTTCAAATTACTCATTTTTAGTATTTCACATTTCATTCATTGAAATGTGAAAAGAGGCACATGAGCACACAGTTATTGTACATAACAACAATAAGTCTAGTAATGAATACACATTATTCTATTGTCATTGTAGACAGATGGGATTTATCTTTAAATCTTTTAACAAATACCTTTAGGCAAAATTTATATATGATGTATCTGTTCAGATTAAATCTCATTTCCACCATGGAAAGTTTACCCAGAAAAATGATGTATTAAAATAGACAGAGAAGAATTAATCTCAGACAAATAGAAGCTAAGGTAACTGGAATTGATATGTAAAATGAATAAAATTAAATAAAAAAAGAATTTAAAAGTGCATGTACACTCTCCACACACATATATACATGAAAGGAAAAGCCAAGTGCTTTTAATTAAGGAAAAAGGGAATGCTGAATATGGAGGAACAAGGGAGACAGTTTCTCACATAAGAACACATGGCAGAATACAATCCATGAAAGTAGTAGAGGGACAGAGGAGAATGGGATAATAACCAGTCATTTCTGACACAGAAGACCAGAAAGCAACCAGCATCAATTACCAGGGAAGGAAGAAAAGTAATAATAACCAATCAATCACAACAACAAACAATAAAACCGAAGCATTAGCAAACCCTTCTTGATTCCAACCTTGAATGCAAATAGCCTGAACTCACCAATTAAAAGATGCAGACTAATTGGATTAGAAGTCACAGCCAAGAAACACATGTGGGTAGGAACAGCATCTGTAAACCAAGAATAAAAGCAGAGGGCAACAGAGGAGAGTGGAAGGTTGGAACTCAAGCTAAGCAAATGGAAGGAGGAGCATGAAAGAGCTGGGGTAGCTGTTCTTAGACATGATAAAGAAGGCTTTGAAGCTAAAATAAGAGAGAAAGAGAACTACTACATATCAGTAAAAGGAATAGAGTTCACACAGATAGCTGCAGAAGTTTATACCAAGAAGACGGGAATATACATTCTTCTCAATGGCACACAGAGCCTTCTGTAAAATTGATGGTATTATAAGATACAAGACAAACCTTAATAAGAAATTTTAATCTTAAAAAGATAGCTTTTTGATGGTGGTGTTTTCTTTATTCTTTGGCTTTTGGGGGGATCCACCACCCAGTTCCCAAATAAATACACAGAATCTTATTATTACTTATAAAATGCCCAACCTTAGCTTGGCTTATTTCTAGTCAGCTTTTCTTAAATTATCCTGTCTACATTTTGCCTCTGGGATTTTATCTTTCTCTGTTCTATATACATTTGTTTACTTATTCTGTAGCTTGCTGTGCAGCTGGGTGGCTAGCCCTAGGTGCCCTCTCTCCTTTTCATGCTCCTCCTTCTTTTATTTTCCTTCTATTTACTCTCTCTGCCTGCCAGCCCTGCCTAGTCCTCTCTCCTGCCTCACTACTGGATGTTCAGCTCTTTATTAGAACAATCAGGTGTTTCAGGCAGACAAAGTAACACAGCTTCACAGAATTAAACAAATGCGGTATAAAAGAATGCAGCACATCTTTGCATCATTAGACAAACATTCTACAGCATAAAAGAATGTAACACATCTTTAATATTCCACAACAGCTTGTATGTGTTTTTTATTTTCATTCTATATATTACATTTATCTACCTTATGCACTTGTTTTATTACTGAGGATTCTGTTGACTTTTATCCCTTGAATTTATTTTCTCCTTCTCTCAAAGAGCTCCCCTCTGCCCTTTACTTTGCTCCTCCTGTGCTTTCTTCACCCCTGCTATCTTAGCCAGGTACTAGTTCTACATTTCCCCTAAACAATTTTTAACATTGTAGCACAATTTTCATTATTTTTTACCATTTGAGTCCTACAGTTATTGGTAATATGTTACTGTGATGTAATTAGTTGGGAGTCTATTTTAATATATGGTTTAGCTTAATGTTGTTGCTGTTGTAGTAGTTTTCTTTTTCTTCTCTGGTTGGTCCTGGGAGATGAGCCCTTAAGAGGAGACTCCTTGATAAGAAGATACTCAAAACCTGGAGATAACCAAGCCAACATAATGCAAATTATCACACAGGAAGTCAAAGAACAAGAAAACAAGACAACATGACTCCTCAAAAAGATCCTAATTCCCCCATTACTGAAGTGTGTAAAATGCCAGGAGAAGAATTTCAAAAGTTACATGAAAAAGAAAAACTAGCCAGTTTATCCAAAGAGGATATAAAGAAAAGAAGAATGAAGAAATCAATTCAGGATCTAGTTAAGAAAGTTGTAAATGCATGAAAAAGCCAGCAATATAGATGAAGAAGTCAGTACAATGGACCAAGAAGTTGTCACTATCGATGAAAATATCAGGTCCACAGGTGAAGAAGTCAGTACAGTGGATGAAGATGTCAACATTATGGATGAAGTCATCAACACTGATGATAAAGAAGTCAAAAGCATGGATAAAAAAGTCAACACTAGGGATGACAAAGTCAGCACCATGGATGAAGAATTCACCCACCATGGATGATGAAGTCAGCACCATGGATGATGAAGGAAGCACCATGGATGGTGAAGTCAGCACCTTGGATGATGAAGGTAATGAAGTCAGCACCACAAATAAAGATGTCAACACCATGACCCAGAAATTCAGCAAGAAAATGGAGATATGGGAAAATTAAATAAACAGAAAGGTCAGAAGGCTCAACGCATTAAATAAAACATAGTGGGAAACACCAAACCAACTGCCAACATCAAAATAAATGGAGAGAAACTCAAGGCAATTCCTCTAAAATCAGGAACAAGACAAGGATGTTCACTCTCTCCATATCTCTTCAATATTGTACTTGAAGTTCTAGCTAGAGCAATAAGACAACAAAAGGAGATCAAAGGAATACAAATTGGAAAGGAAGAAGTCAAACTTTCACTGTTTGCAGATGATATGATAGTCTACATAAGTGACCTGAAAAACTCTACCAGGGAACTCCTACAGCAAAGTAGCAGGATACAAGATTAACTAAAAAAATCAGTAGCTCTACTTTATACAGATGATAAATTCAATGAGAAAGAAATCAGAGAAACATCACCCTTCACAATATCCAAAAGCAACATAAAATATCTGGGGGTAACACTAACCAAAAAAGTGAAAGACCTGTACAGTAAGAACTTTGAGTCCTTAAAGAAAGAAATTAAAGAAGATACCAGAAAATGGAAATGCTCCCATGCTCTTGGATAGGAAGAATCAACATAGTAAAAATGGCAGTTTTGCCAAAAGTAATCTACAGAGTCAATGCAATCCCCATCAAAATCCCAACACAGTTCTTCGCAGACATTGAAAGATCACTGCTCTTCCAAATGATCCTACTTCAGTTTTCAGCACCCACATACAGGCAACCACCTGTAACTCCAGTTCCTGAGGATCTGATGCCTTCCTCTGTCTTCCACAGGCACTCACATACATCACACACACACACACACACACACACACACACACACACATAAATATGAAATATTAATAAATAAAACTTTAAAGAAAGAAAATAGTGAACATGACTGCCACTCTCAAGCACTCTTGAATATGAGAAGTGACATAACATAAGAATCCATGAGGTAGAAGAAACTAGTTATAGCACTATAGCAAACAATGAGGCATTCCACTAAACCCTGAAACAGAACTTCCATATGATCCAGCTGTAGCTCTCCCGGGGCACACTGCAGGGATGAAGGCACACACATCCATGTTTATTGTAACACTACTTACAATAGATATTTGGAAACAGACTAGATGCTTATAAACAGGTGAATGGATAATGAATATATATATATATATATATATATATATATATATATATATAATATATATATATATTCCCCCTATGGTGCATTCAGCCATAAAGAGTCAAATCTTATTATATATAGAAACTTTGATGTAATTGAAATTGTCACCTTGAGTGAAATGAGCTAGACTTAGACAGAAAAGCATTGCAAGTCTCCTCTCATATGTGGAATCATTGAAAATAGAAGATAAACTGTTAAGTAAACAAAAGGGGACCAGAGGGATCAAGAGAAGGAGGGAGGAGAAAGAGAGCAGGAGAGGATGTATGTGTTCACAGCACAGTGTGTGCATGCCTGTCTGCACTGATCACAGTGAAATCCACAGATTCCCAGCAATACATACAATTGAATAATTATAGTATAAAACTAAAATATAAAATAAGAAAAACAGCGTGTCAAGAACATATTGCTTTTAGTTGTTTTATACTTAAACTTTTAAGCTGAGATTTTTTTTTTTCTCAGAGAAGAAATGTGGTTTCATTATGTCACCATGAGCGGGAAATCATAAGTTGCATTAATGATGTAAGTTGCATTAATTATAAGTTGTATTAACCATTTGGCACTGACAGTAAGTGGAAAAATAATTAATCTGCTTTTTATTTTTCTTGCATGAAGTAACTGGTTCCCCTGGGGATCGACCTAAAACTTTGCTTTGTTAATGGGTTTTACAAAACTCAGTAGTCTCTTATCTGGATTTATGTCTAGACATCAACTTCGTTGATTTTCATTTCAGAAAGATACTGGTAAATATAAAGTTGAGATGAGTATGAAAAAAGAATAAAGAGGATGTGTATACCTATCACGATAAAATCATGGGTGCTCAGGAACGAGATCCATGTTTGTGATCACAGCTGAGCAGCACACTAAGCAGAGAGAAGGGAGTCTGGGTGGCCACACAAGCGCTCTCATGCTGGCAGGTGACTGTGGTTCTGATGTCCCTTTCCTTATAGACAGAGCCAAGAAACTGGTCCTTTTCAGAAAAATTCATTTATAATTTGCCAATATTGAGCACAGACTGGTGGCTGACTTTCCCAGCATCAGGAAGCTAGGCAGGTATGTCAACGGCCATTCTCTGCCAAACTCATGTCCTTCCTCTTCCTCATTCAGAGGGGGTTCTCTCTCTCTCCTCTCCTCTCTCTCTCTCTCTCTCTCTCTCTCTCTCTCTCTCTCTCTCTCTCTCTCAGAAAGTATTTGATGTAAAATTAAGTAAGGAAGTAAGAAAACAGAGATCTCTAGCAAGACAAAGAGGAAACACTGTCAGTGTGTGTGAGTGGAGACAAGAGCCATGTTAAGGTAGGAGGAATGTAGCTGTGTGAAGACTGGGCTCTGTGTTTTATGACTGAGAGACCTCTATGAAGAAAATATCCTCAAAAGCATCATTTATTGTTGTGTTGCTATGTCAACAAAAGCTAGTATTTGCATCTGTGTTGTGTGATATTCTACACCTTAGTGAACAAGCTTAGACATGCCATTTCAGCACATTCAAAGAATTTAATTCATATTTTCTTGAAGAAGTATATACTTGAAAGTGTGTATTTAGGAAGCATGACCTTGCAAAGATAATTTTACAATGTGCTTAATAAAATTAAAAAATATTGGTATTGATATTCTGAAAGATACACACTACATGCTTTCTTTCATATGCAGACTTTGATTTAAATTTGTATATAATATACAGATGTTCTTACGAAACTAGAAAGGTGACCATGGACCATGACAGGGGGATAAGAGATCTTCATGCAATAAGAACAAAAGAGAGGATAATGGTATGCATAAAGGTAATGGAATGGCCAGAAGGAGAACTATGTGAGGAGGAGGAGTGACCAGCCAGATGGGAATGAGAGGGTTGTGGAATGAGAGGGTTGTGGAATGAGAGGGTTGTGGAGGAAGATGAATAAGAGCAAAGTGTATATTAAAATGTCTGATGAAACAGTGCACTGCATGCTAACTTAAAAGTAATAAGAAAATTCTTGCTTTGAAACAACTATATTCTCTGAAGCCATGACTAAAAATCTGAAAACCAGAAGTCTGGGTGACATAACATATTGTTTTTGCTAATACTGACCTGGTTAAGCAGTTTAAATACTACTGTATAAACCTATATCTATTTCCTGTAGGGAATGGGAATGTTGAATTCTTTGTTTGGCTCTATGAACTCTGTGGTATCAATTACCAGCTTAGTTGAAGGGGAATGCAATTGTTTTCAACGTTCACAATTATACTCATGATGTCAGACAAGCCACTTTATCTTACTGAAGTCACTGGCAGCTTTTAAGAGTCAGATAATTAAAACAGACAGAGGAGTGCCCTGTAGTCTGTATGATATGACATAGCAATGGTAAAATCATCTCTGTGGAACTACAAGATCTTGTGTTATTTCACCAAAATGGTCACTCAAAATTAGGGGAGTGATGGGTTGAATTTGTGTCTGGAATGGTCTCACACAGAGACTGTCATTTAAACTTAGGACCCATGTTACCTTCTGCACTAAAGCTAATGTGAAGGGGGCTGGTCTGACCCAAGAGTTTTCATGTGGGGTCTTTTGGTTTCTTCTCCATTTGAACAGGTATGGCTCAGGAGCAGGCATGAGACCCCAGAATTCCAGCAGCATCACTGAGCTGGTCCTTGTGGGGTTTTCTGATCACCCTCAGGCTGAGATCCCCCTCTTCCTCCTCTTCTCTCTGGTCTACCTGGCAAACTGTTTGGGGAACACAGCTGTCATCACGTTAGTGGCTCTAGACCCCTCTCTTCAGACACCCATGTACTTCTTCCTCTGCCACCTGGCTTTCCTCAATGGATTCTTCAGCACAGTTGTGACTCCGAAGATGCTCTTCAATTTTCTAGCAAGCAGGAAGGTTATATCTTACCCATTCTGCCTGGCTCAGACCTACCTCACCCTATTCTTGGAGTCAACCGAGTGCTTCCTCCTTGCAGTGATGGCCATAGATCGCTACGTGGCCATTTGCTATCCACTGAGATACCTTCTCATCATCAGCTGGACGGTGTGTACAGCACTCGCAGTAGCAGTCTGGGTCATAGGCTTCTGTGCCTCCGTTATACCTCTCTACATCACAATCCTTCCACTCTGTGGGCCTTACATTGTTGATTACCTGTTCTGCGAACTGCCCGTCCTTCTGCATATGTTCTGTGCAGACACGTCTTTGCTGGAGTCCACGATGGCCGTTGGAGGGGCTGGCACAGTGCTGTTTCCTTTCCTCCTGATTGTTCTCTCCTACCTTCGCATCCTTGTGGCTGTGCTAAGAATAGACTCGGCTGAGGGCAGGAAAAAGGCCTTCTCAACGTGTGCTTCACATTTGGCTGTGGTGACCATCTATTACGGAACAGGGCTGATCAGGTACTTGAGGCCCAAGTCCCTTTACTCCGCCGAGGGAGACAAGCTGATCTCTGTGTTCTATGCGGTCATTGGTCCTGCAATGAACCCATTCATCTACAGCCTGAGGAACAAGGAAGTGCAGGGTGCCATGAGGAGAGTGATAGAGAGATACCAAAAATGCACAAGAATCACATTCTGAATCTTCAGGGGCTGAGCACTGTATTCATTTGCCTAACAGGTTTCGTGCGCACATTCTGTGAGACTAAACCTCACCAGTAGCAATTTCAGCTTACCAGACTGCTGGTGAAGATACTCATATTTTTTGACAAACTTCCCCCCAACATTTTTATTTCATATCTGATCACCCTCACCCTCTATGGGCAAATATTGATGTGCATTAATTACCAGTCAACATGTCATCTACCAGCTCAATCAAATATGGATAAGAGATCCAAGAGTATACATGAGCACAAGAACTTCATGTCAACAATGTTGTCACTGATCAAATTCTTTATTTTATAGTTCCCTTTCTCTCTCTCAGGTTGGTTTTATGAGATAATGACTCACTCTGCAGCTCAGGTTGGCTTTGGCTTCCTGAGGGCTCGCACTGCTGATGTGTATCACCACACTTGGGGTCGGCTCAGCTTTCTATCCATTTGTAAGGCCTCATATTGTGGTAAATGCTGGGTTCCTGGTCCCTAATCAGCTGTGCTTCATTGCGGAACTCAATCTCAAGGTAAATCCTAGCTCTTCCATAATTAAAAGCATTGAAAATTGTGCAACATGCGTGCGATTCAATGTTACAAGATGAAACCATGTTAAAGTTGCTAATGAGAAATGTGTCATAGTGCTGAAAATTGAACCCAAGATATTGTGCCTGCTGGACAAGCCCCGAGCTTCATCCCAAGCACCAGTGAATATATTTAAGGGAGCATGGACTTCCATTCTCATTGGTCTTATTTATTTACTTGCTTGTTTGTTTAAATGTCTGTCTATTTTAGGAAAAATGTATGCTTTCCTTAAATTTAAAATAGAAAGACATTTTGCTTTTATGAAGATCCAAGTTAAGTTCCCAGTATCCACATCAGGTGGCTCACAACCATCTGTAACTCTAGCCCCACAGGAACTGATGCCCTCTTCTGGCCTCTCTTGGTACTGCACTCACATGTGCACACCCACATCTAGACAAATAGACATATACATGAATATATGCATATATATAGCAAAATTAAAAGACATTCTTTTAAATTTAATTTTATTTTACATTGATGATAGTTCAAACAGAAACAGTAAATTTTATAAACTTATATATACTTAAATAGATTGGTTATAATACATTAAGGACATATTTTAAAAGGCTGTATACTGGTTGTAGTAATATTGCAAATTTTGGAGACAAAGTATACGTTTAATTCCAAGTTCAGCCATTCTTTGTGCAAAGATTTCTATTTTAAAAAATCAGGAGAGCTGATATACATGAAGATAAGCATATCATTTTAAAAGTTAACATGTGCTCTCTTCATTCTAAAGACATGGTGTCCCTTTCTACTGTCTAACTAACTGCTGGTGGCAGCTGATTCCTCCACACCAGTGAATATTCCTTTTTATAGGCTGGCAGTGTGTTCAGAATAGATTTTTTTAAAAACTAATCTATTATTTTTACTTTATGTGCATTGGTGTTTTGCCTGAATGTATTTCTGTATGGGTGTCAGGTCTCCTAGAACTGGAGTTACAGACAGTTTTGAGCTACCATGTGATTGCTGGGAATCCAACCCAGGTCCTCTGGAAGAGCAGCCAGTGTTCTTAATCAATAAGTTATCTCTCCAGCACCTCATAATAGATCTTATATCCACATGGTAGTTAGCTGTAAAGCCTAAGGAACCCAGTATCTCCAGTGAGACCACTGCACGCCTGCACAAGTAGTTAACTGATAGTGTGTGCCATCCAGATGGACTTGGATTTCCTGGGAAGAAATCAAGGACTAAACTATCCAAGACTCTTGGTTTGTTTCTATGTTAGAGCATTTGTTATATTTTTATGTACAATGGCAGAAGAACAGAGACAGAAGGCAATAGTGGAGTGAGGCAGAGGCATCTCCCAGCACTTGGAGACAGAGGCAGGTGGACCTATGTGAGTTCCATGGTAGCCTATTCTGCATAGGGAGTTCCAGACTAACCAGGGCTGTGTGGTAAGACCCTGTCTTAAAAGAATATATATGTATGAATATATATCATAAACATATACATTATATGTACATGTATTATATACATATATTCTTATATATAACATATTTATATTAGTTTTGTTTATTATATTATTATTATTATTATTATTATTATTATCATTATCATCTTGCTTTACATCCCAACCATAGTTTCCCCTCTCCTCTCCTCTCAGTCCCTCCCCCTCAGCTCTCTTTCCCCTCATTCACTCCTCTTCTACTGTTTCTCATCAGAAAAGTTCAGGCCTCCCATGAATATCAACCAACCACTGTCCATCCTTTAAAAAAATTGCAATATTAATTATTAACTCTCATATCACATAGCCCATAGCATGCAATAAATATATCTGTGTATCTATATCCATATCTGTGAGTTACAGAATAAATACAAGGTAACGAGGCTGAGAGTGTGAGGGATTTCAGAAATGGGCAGAGAGCCTGCATTGATAAGATAAGGAAGGGGACCAGCATTGGGAGGGGCTACTGCTGAAGCTGCTGAGTCAGGTTTGAGGGAGAAGCTGCAGAGTTCAGCTTAAGGCCAACACCTAAACCTAGTCACAGCAGGCAACATGTCAGGAGTGGGGAACAGTGGGTCAGGCCAGGTCCAGAAGTGCAAACAGGGGGATTGGTAGGGAGTCAAGTAGGCCTCATCAGAGACAGAGAACCAAACCAATAGGAAACTCTAGGGACAGCTGGGGAGTTCTTCGCTCCCCATGCACACAGCAGGTGTCAGGTCAGTGGTTGGTGTGAGGCCATGCTATCTCACTACCAGGTGTCTATCCCTTTAGGGGGCTCAGGTAAGGATGTGGAAACTCTTTCCTACTTCTGGTGTGTTTGGTAAGTTCTTGGGCCTAGTTCTCTGATATGATTGTACTATATCCATGAGTCCTCACACCCCGGATTCTTTCCAATAAACTTACAGGGTGGCTCCTTTCCTAGTCCCAGGAATAAGTCAGCCACCAGTTGATACTGGCTGGGAGGAGAAGTCTCTGGGGTCCGCCCAGGGGCTGTAGTCATCCTACTCTCTCAAAATGGAACCAAAGGTTGCTTGTACCATGGAGTCTCCTAGGACAATGCACTGCTGTAAAGGTCACTGTCCTATATACTATGAAGCAGTTTCGGGCACAGCCTGTGCTCAACACACAAATGATGCTTTTGTGGAGTTCTTCCAGTTCCCACAGTTTCATTTCAATTCCAATGGAGCTAAACATTTAGTTGCTACTAAATCAAAGGCCTAAGAGCAGAGATTCTTCTGCTTCCCAGTGGTTCTCATTGTCTGTTAGTTCCCCAACCTTGGTAAAGAACAAATCATATATAAAACTCATATTCCAGCCCCCTGATCATGGATGCCAATGGGGAGGCCCCTGCACTCCTGGGATTTTTAGACATAGAGCAAAGGTTTACCAGCCTATAATCCTCTACCCCAAGGAAACTAGAAATCATGAATGACTCCAGAGGGAGGTGGACTGGCGTTTTGCCCTGGTGGGTGGGAGGGACTTCGAGAGCCCATCCCACTTGAAGGGATTCGCTCTGTCTCTGAACACATGGGGAGGGGCCTAGGCCCAGCACAGGAAGATTTGGTGGACTTGGTGGAACCCTGGTTGGGGGCCCTACCCTGCCTGGGGAGTGGCGGGTGGATGGGGTGGGGGGTAGGTTGGAGGTGGGGGAGAAGGAATGGGGGTGGGGGAGGGAGAGGGAGAGGGAAAGTATATGTGAAAATATTAATAATTTAATAAAAAAAGAAAAAAAATGTAAAAAAAAAACCTCATATTCTTTTAAAAAATCTATTTACTTTTATTTTATGTGTACGGGAATTTTACCTGCATGTATGTCAATGCACCACGTGTATGGCTGATGCTTGTCAAGGCAAGAAGAGGACATCAGATCTCCTGGGACTAGAGTTGTAGTTGCTTGTAAGCAGACTGGAGTTATAGATGCTTATAAGCTACCACGTGGGTGCTAGGAAGTGAACCCAGGTCCTCTGCAAGAGCAGCCAGTGCTCTTAACCACTGAGCCATGCCTCCAGCCCCTGATTCAATTAAATTCTTATACTGACTCTTAATACACTTGAGAAACTACTAGAACATGTACTTAATTCTGTAAAAATTAACTCATCCTCACATTTGTTTAGACCAAATAGTGTACCACATTAATAATAAGCATGGGTTAGCTAGTGATGAAATGTGGATACAAATTCTCAATCAATTTAACTGATTTGTCTGTAAGAGAAAACAAGGACCGGAATCGACACTGAGGAGAGTGGTGATGGGAGGGGCCCAGAGTAACTCAGTCTCCTGAGGATTAATTAGGAAGTTTATGCTCAAGTAACATTTGCGTAATCTTGCTTGAAATCATAATGGGATTATACAATAAAGGAAGTTTTTATTTTAAGATTTATTTTTATTAGTGTGTGTGTGTGTGTGTGTGTGTGTGTGTGTGTGTGTGTGTGTCCAAGTGCTATGGCATGCTTGTGGAGGTCAGAGGGCAACTTACAGGAGTCAAGGCTCCTTCTGCCACATGTGTCCTGGGAATCAGACTTAGGTTGTCAGGCTTGACAGCAATGCTTTTATCTGCTGAGCCATCTGTCCAGTTTGGGGCAATGTCTTAGAGGATACCAGATCTTTAAAGAGTTGTTATAACTACTTAATACAAATATATAAACAACTAAATATATATACAACTAAATATATTTATTTAATATAAATATAATGAGTAAGTCAGAGGGCCTAGTAACTTGTTTTTCTCTAATTTCAAAGATAACAGATGAATGGTGGTCGTGTGTGTGTGTGTGTGTGTGTGTGTGTGTCTGTGTGTCTGTGTGTGTGTGTCTGTGTGTGTCTGTGTGTCTGTGTCTGTGTGTGTGTGTGTGTGTGTGTGTGTGTGTGTGTGTGTGTGTGTGTGTGTCTGTGTGTCTGTGTGTCTGTGTGTCTGTGTGTGGTGTGAGCACTCAAGCCATGCATGGCATTGAGGTCACAGCACAACTTCTTGGTGTCAGTTCTTTCCTTCCATCATGAAGTTACCAACTGAGTCATCTCTGACCCAAAAAGGATAAAATTTCAATAGAAGGCAGAATTAGACAATCAGTCAACATGTGGCCCCACCTATTATTTATGTACCATTGTCTCTGTTCCTGTCTTTCCTGAAAGGTGGCCAGAGGAGCTGTCAGAACTGTGTGGAATCCCTTTTTGAGGGTTAAGCGGGCTTTCTCTCTGGTTGGCACCATGCTTCAGTCTTTTTCTTCTCTCACTATGAAATTCCTGGGGGGCAGGGATTCCAGTTCCCCAGGTGTCTTGTTTTAACATCCCAAATAGCCAGAGTAAAAGAGACAGTGTTTCTTTAAGAATGTCCCCATTCCGGGTGTTATATTCCTTTGATGACAGCACTGAGGAGGCAGAGGCAGGCAGATTTCTGAGTTTGAACCTAGCTTGGTCTATACAGTGAGTTCTGGACCAGCCAGGGCTACATAGTGAAATCCTGTCTCAAAAACACAAAGTAGTGTGTGTGTGTGTGTGTGTGTGTGTGTGTGTGTGTGTGTGTGTGTGTGTGTGTGTGTAAATGGTGAACAAAGGCAGCCAGAACTCATTGTTCAAGTATGAGTTTTGATACAAAAAGGAAGGAATATGATTCACAAAACAGCTCGAAGGGATGATGATGATGTCAAAAATGAGGCTTGTCTTGAACTCGAGGTTGGAGTTGAAAATGTGTCTTCCTGTGAATGGATGCTTGTTCCAGTGTAGACCTGGCATTTCCTGCAAACAGATCCATAGCATGTTGTGTGTGACAGGAGCTGAACTTGTTAGGTTATTAAAAGCATCTATAGAGACAGGGAAAGAATGAAGAAAGAGAGGCTTGGTCCTAAGTAGGGAGCATTTTGTTAACCTATGCTTGTGAACTGGCCAAAATGCCTATGGGGGTGTGTGTGGAATTCAGTCTCTTAAAGGGATAGAAATGACTTCTGTGATCTGCAAGGGAAACTGAGAAATATAGTCTTTTAGGAGGAAACTACCAGAATTCGTGGGTTCCTGAAGTAAATTATTTGAAGAAATTGGATGCCAGAGATTTCTGGGCTGATAGCACAACTGGATTAAATACTGGTTGTTTGGGGAAAGGATGTCTTTAGAATTCTTGAACTGCAGGTGGGTGTGGTGGTGTATGCCTTTAAACCCAGCATTTGGAAGGCAGAGACAAGTGAATTTCTGTGAGTTCGAGGCCTGCCCAGTCTACATAGTGAGTTCTAAGACATCTAGGTCTCCGTAGAGAAACCCTGTTGTTAATCCCAAAGATGGGAGGAGAAAGACCACCAACCCAAAACATCATGGCCAAATTTACTAAAGCAGGTGATTAATTAATGCAAGTTTTTTTACTCCTGTACCAGGCTGCCTCCCCCTAAGGCAGGACTCTTTGAGAGATTAGCATTGGATGTGAGGAAGACAAGGCTTTTTGTTTTTGTTTGTTTGTTTGTTTGTTTTTTGAGACAGGGTTTCTCTGTGGCTTTGGAGGCTGTCCTGGAACTAGCTCTTGTAGACCAGGCTGGTCTCGAACTCACAGAGATCCACCTGCCTCTGCCTCCTGAGTGCTGGGATTAAAGGTGTGCGCCACCAACGCCTGGCTGGAAGACAAGGTTTTTATAACTTGGGAGTTAGTGGTTTCCAAATTGGGGATCTGGTGAACAAAATAGGCAGGGATACAGGAGTAGAAAATAACAAGGTGGTATAAACAAGGTAGTCATAAAAAGGTAACTATAACAATCTTTTAAAACACAGGTAGGTTGAAAGATGGTCATTACAGCTTTTTGAAACAAAGATATGATTGCAATATGAGCTTAAGGTAACCATGGCAACAGGTGATAATAATAATAATGTTTTGAAACAGAGACTTTGGTTTCCATTTCCTGGAACAGGTATCATAGGACTATTTGTACTTAAGGTTCCGGGTGGAGCATAGCCCAACCCTTGAGAAACAGAGTGAAAGGGTTAAGTTCCTCACCTGGATCTGGTCGGACATCCATGTTTATTAAGAATTAAATGGATCTCCCTGAGTAAAGCTGGAGGTAAAACATTTGCTTTAGAGATTATAAAACATAGAAATGTAAAGCCTGTTAGGGTGGGGTTATAACCTTGGAGATGGTAAAGCATGAGTTAAGAAAACTTGTTACACTTGTATCTAACGCAGGACACCAAATGTGTCCTAATCTTAAGACTGTAAATGTGCTGCCTGTTCTGATTGGCTGACTCTTAGTTAAACTCTTTAGTAAATGTGCAATTCTGCTTCTGTGATTTTTGTGAACATTTTGTCTGTCCTGACTGGTTGACCTTTGGTTGAACCCAACACCGTTGTATTCCCTATATATTGTCTACATATCCCATTATGGAGGCCTCTCTCTTCTCCTATTCCAGTGGGGAGTGAGTAGGCCTGGCTCCATGATAAAGATTTTTACTGTAATAAATATTTTTTTTGTAACATTACTTCCTCTAAGAGTTCTTTGATCTAAAGTTGGGAATATAACACAGAGGTTTAATCATAAACAGAAGTGAGTCTAGTTTGTCTTTATTATAAGATAGCTTTTCAGCCTAAGATGGAGGCAGGCTGGTTCATCACCCATCTTAAGAGGGACAGGGTGAGAAATGTTGAACTTCAGTGACCTTACTGGTCAGTGAGGGAATCACATATGAAATCCCTTACATAAAAATTTATTGAGTTTACAATTCAAAAAATGTTCCTGCTTCTTGCAGGCATGCCACCTACAATCTCAACCAAAGTGAATCAGCACCAGCCTGCCTCCATCTTAGGCTTAAAAGCCATCTTATAGTAAAGACAAACTAGGTTCCTTTCTGTTTATGATTAAACCTCTGTTTTTCAAGAGGTTTACCTTAATTACAAATGATTCTGCACTGCCTGTTTCAGGAAAGGACAACCATGCCTTTGTTTCAGGAGGTGTGACTCCATTTATTTGATGTGTATCTTTGTCTTTCTCTCTCATTTTCATTTAATTTCTCTATATTCTCTCCCTATTTTGTTTAACAATCCTTAACCACCAGTCCTCTCACCCCTGTAAACATACTTACAGCTGATAATTTTTTATTTCTCCCCAATAAAAGGAGAAAGGGCTGGTATATGCTCAGTACACCCCAAGACCAAGTTCTCATCATAAAAGAGATTTATTTGCCCCAGAGGGACAGAGGGAAGGGACTAAGAGACAAATATGAGAGAGAGAGGATGGAGGAGATGGGAAAAGGAACAAGGGAGTTGGGGTATATTTGTTCTGGAGGGACCAAGAACTGCCACTGGTTAGAGAGGAGACAGTCATGACCCATAAGCAATGGTGGTTTATAAAGAGAAAAGGGGAAACCCTGTGTTAGGATGATCGGTTTAGTTTTAATTAAGGCATGTTAATTAGGGAGGCCAAAAGCAGGGGTTTGATTTCTGGACTTCAATACTTTGATAGCTGGACCTTGGTACTCAGCCTTAGGAGGAGGAAGCGACCAAATAAGGGAATAGACCTTGGGGCCAGCCTTAGGAATGTACTCTAACACTTTTTAGCAAAGCAGAGGGAGTGGAGGAGAAGGACAAGGCCTGCCAGAGCCATCTTTGCCATACCTGGGCCATCTAGAGTCCCTAAAAAAGGGACCTCTAAAGGCCAGTTAGGGCCTCTCTCTAAAATCCTGACTTAGGGTGAGACAGTCAACTGGCCAGTCCTGGGTCACCTCTAAAATAAAGCTTGCTTCAATTGAACAGTCATGGATTTGGTCGTTAGCCTTGCAATTTTCAGGTATAGCATTAATGTTCAGTCACACACATTTTTTAAAAAAACATTTTTCTTTCACCTTAAAAAATTTATAATCCATATTTTCTCAGTTTAAGAAGTTAGATTTGACAGGTAAAAACTATATATATATATATATATATATATATATATATATATATATATTATGTATAGTGTGGTGGTTTGCCTTATGGATATATTGTCTAATGATTAGATCCTGATTCATTGCCTCAAATACTGTTCTTTCTTATATGTAGTGAATCAGGCCCAAAAGAAACCCTGGACAAATGGCTGTGTGTGGGCCTATTAACAAACCAAAATGCATGCTGGCCTCCAGGCTCTCTCAATATCACAACCTCCTGTAGCTGGCTCTTAGCTCTTCTCACCCCACCCCACCCTAAACTTCTCCAGCTCATGGGCTTCCATGCCCCCAGCTTCTCATCCTATACAACCCGACAGTGAAGCCATGTGATCTCTGGGCCCTGTTTTTTTTTTTTTTTTTTTTTTTTGGTCTTCACATCTTGGTTCTCCCTTCTTCCCCCTCCACCTTCATGACCCAGTTCAGACTGCTGCCCCTGCTTAGTCTACTGGTTTCTCTCCCTGCTCTGGACTTTTCTAGGTGCTTCTGGTTGTTCTTTTTCTTGTATCTACAATAAAAATCCTTCCCCCCAATTATACCTTAGAGTGGTCATTGAGGGACCAAAAATTCAAATTAACAAAAGTTTAAAAACTTAGGCCCTGAAAAGGGAATGTCTAATGGAAAAGGAAAATTTAACTCCTTAAATCAGGAGTGCCATGGCTGGCACCTGATCCCCTGCTCTCAGAGAAGGGGAGGTAACTGTCCACTTTTCCCGTTAACATTCCTTTGTTAATCACTGGTCATAAAGATCCCCCAGCCCAAGGGATAACTGACAGACCTAACCCTACAAGCCCATGCCCTGTCTTATCTCAGTCAAATGTATCTCCCTTAAAATGTACAGTTATTAACTCTGTACTTTGTATGACCTTAAGTAACCATGGAAACTCTGTGGCCTTCAACCTTATGGTCTGCCCCTTTAAAAGCTTCTCTTTTTGGCTGGTTGGGATCTCATTTGCCCACCATGCAGTGAGATCCTAGCTGGCCAGCTTGAAATAAAAAGAAACCTTTTGCTTTTGCATCAGAGTGTTGACTCCTTCAGTTAGTCTCTTGGCTCCATGAACCTGGCACAACAGTCATGTCCCCAGATTATACAGTGAGAACATTTAAAATCCTCATAAAAATGTTTAATCAGAAACACTTCATACAGAGCCCTTGAACCTTCTTACATAATCAGATGAGGTTCATGATTAACCAGTATCATAGTTTCCAACCCTGGCAAAACCCTCATATTTTGGCTTCTACATACCTGTTTAAAAAAGCCCATGTGAGTGATGTTGTGAGACAATGCTAGGTTAATTTACATTAGTGTGATGTTCTTTGGGCTCATCCATATTGTTGTAAACAACAGGATTTACTTGCCTTTTGAAGACTGAGTAGTATTATGGACGCAAAGTACACACAAAACTATAAGAACGAAATGCTGGAGTTTAGACTACTCAGGCCCAAGTCTGCAACAGTCTTTCTCCTCTCACAGACAGGAGCAGACACCTGCTGAGTGACTGGGGAAAGACTTAACATCAAAGAGGTATTGGTGGCCACACTTTCTGTTCTCCATCCCTTGCTCTGCCTCCTACCAGGAAATCAGACAGCCTGGCTGCAGGTTCCTGCTGTGAAAACACTCCTTCAGAGAGCAACGAAAATATACTCCCCCTTCTGCCAAATGGGCCCCTGATTCCTCCCTTCAGAACCACCCCCATGCTGTCTATCTCTGTCACTGGGACCTGAACTCTTCAGAGCCCTCATCACGCTGTTGTCTGTCTGTGTGCGGCATTAATAACTCTTCTAATAAACTTCTTATCTCCAACAATCCTTCTCAGTGTCCTCTTGAACCCTCATCTGACACCTTAGGCACACATCAGCCTTTCTTCACTCACTCCCCCGAAGGACACTGAGACTGACAGATGATGTGGTCCCTGTGACTAAAGCTGAAATAAATATGGGGTACCTCTGAGTTTAATGGAGGTCTTTTTTCTCCTCTCAGATAGGCTTTAACTTGAGTTAGGGTGCAGGAAGCTCACAGCCACACAAAACTTCCAAGGAGTCAGTGGCCTCAGGACCCTTCACTTGTATAAATTCAAAGAATGAATCGATAGACAGCAGAAGAATCAGTTTTATTATAGTTTCATAGGTAGGAGTTTTAAGAGAAGGCAAGTTTGGGTACAGCTGGAGCATGTCCCTGAGGAATGGGCACCACTGAGAGTACAGCCTTGGAGATAGCAAGGCTTTACTGGATGGAGACAAGGAGAGGAGGAACAGTCAGTCCAGTTCCCACTCACAGTATCTATGTACATCTGAGTTTCAGTCATGTCTTTATGTGTTGATTCCAGGAAAGGGAATTCATTTAGGGGAAGAGAAGAAAAAAGTCTCCCCGCCCTCAACCTTCCTGGCATCCCTGGTCTCTTTCTGCCTAGAGCAGAACTAAAGATAGTTTGGGCTAAACACTTCTGGCATTTCTGGTCTCTGGCAGGGATGAAGCTGCTGACAGGGCCAAGGGTATTTGCAACTTTTAACCAAGGGTGGGTACTATTAATTTTCAGGATCTTCTACTCTGAAATGCCTTGTCAATTTCTATGTCCTGTTCTCATCAGCAGGATCCTATGGGGACTTCTTCTAAGAGTGTCAGAGCCTCAGGGTTCAGGAGGAACCCCAGGTTGGCTCTTACTTTTGTATAAGAGGTTTGTTAGGGGAAACACTAACACATGGGCAGACAGAATGGGAAGTTCAGGTCCATGAGGCAAAGCAAGGATCTATTGTAGACTTTAGAGAGAAGGGGAAGTACAGGATACATGGTTGACAACACTATGCGCCAGCAATCAGCTTTTCCTCTGGCTCCTGAGTGGAGGTAGGTCTTTTGTTTATTGTGTATCTGCCACAGTAGAAGAGCCACTAGAAGTTCCTGATCACTTATGGAAAACCTGCTTTAGGAACATGAGAATTAGAGTCATGGGCAAACTGTATTTCTAGGGCAGCTGATTTGATGCCAAATGTCATAGCCTCAGTGGAGAATGTCCCCTAGTTTTGCATCTCCACAGAATTAAGCATTTGAATAGGCCTGCACCAGGGAGGAGGGCTAGGTCTATATGAGGAGAGACTGTTTTGAGGTATCTGCTGATAGGGTCTAGAGAGAGGTTGAGGAGAATGGTCACTGCTATCACCAGAGAACAGTTAGAAAGCAGTTGAGGAAAATGCTAGAATAAATGGGAGACTCCAGTTTGCAGCATGGGACTGAGAGCTCTCCAAAGATGACAAAATGCCTGTGTCTGGTCTTTATCGCCATTGGGTTGCTAGGAATTTCCAAGTTCACACTCCCCAACTCAGGCCAGACCTCATGGCTTCTGTGGTTTGGGACTGAGAAATGCCGGGCCGCAACAAAATGGCGCCCGAATGCTGGACCTGAGAATTGGGAAAGAAGTCATGGACACCATGGGGAAATGGACACCAAAGAAGCAATGGACATGGCAAAAGTGTGGACACTGCGAAGAAATGGGTATCTCGGGCAGACGGGTCTGAGAAGAAGCGTGTGCAGAAAAAGAAAGAAGTGGTCAACTGCCATGAGTGAACAGTGTTAAGTCAGGAATAAAACTGTATATAATTGTAGAAATAGGAAACAGAAAATTGTAATGTAAAATAGGAAGATGCCAGTCAGCAGCTGCCAAAAAAGTGAAGTGTGTTATTTAACTCTAAAAGTGAGAAGGTGCACAAAGTAGATGTGAGACTGAAATGTCAGTCAGATGATAAAGAAGTAAGATGTAATGCGTTAGACTCCGGAGTGGAAAAGGCAGGCAATTGTAAATATGAAACAGGAATATTAGCCAGATGGTGAAAAGAAATAAGTCAGTCTTGAAAGTAAAAATGTATATAGAGAGAAGAAACAGAGAATTATTACTCAGATGATTGTATATTTACTTGGGTATGCTTTAGCAGCCAGGAGAGCTGAAACAAAACAAAGCAAATACAGAAGATTTTGGAGTTTAAGAGTTTTAGAAGGATCCTTCTCGCTCTCAAAAGCCACCGCTGTGACTCTTTCAGAGTTGCGCTGGGGCTTGGGGAGACAAAGGTGCGGCCTTGCATACGCTCAGGACTGCGGGAGACATCTAGGAATGTAATGGAGAACAGAAAACTCTGCACCTACTAAAGGCGGCTGGATGGTAAAGGAGATACAGGACAAATGCTTGGGATGAGTATGAAGAGACAGTTGCCAAATATCAGGAGGGAGAGTCTTCACCTCCTTCATTTTAAACTAGGAATACAGAGAGGTAAAAACCCAGTGGTAAAATTCAGCAGGAGCTAAGAGACTTGAAAAAATTCAGCAAAATCGCTCTCACAGGAGATGAGAAATTTTCAGGTTTCCTCAGATCAGAGAGAGCTCTTTATATGTTGGGAGCACCAATCCCTTGACAGATTTGGGCTTTGTAAGGATTTTCTCTCATTGCATAGAGTGTCCAGTCTGTTGACTGAATCCTCTTCCAGGCAGGAACATCTTACCGTCATAAAACTCTACTTGTCTGCTTTTGCTTTTTGTTGTTGCCTCTGCTTTTTTCAGTCATAGTAAAAATAAATTAAAAAAAATTAAGACCTCAGCTCCCGGAGAAGACAGACAGGAGCTGTTCCCAACCATGGCCAGAGAAGCTTCATTTTACAGTAGAAGGAAACCAGCCTTCCCATCCTGAGGGAGTTTCTGCAACACTCCGTTCCTACCCCACTTGCTGTCATATCTTCTCCTAGGGTTCAAAGTCATAGTCCCAGGCTGTACATTTCACAGTTCTCTTATTAGCTCAACTATCTAAAATTCCTCTCTTTGTACTATTAATACTGGACTGCGAACTCCAAAGAGGTTAATGAGTTGGCGATAAGGATGGTACCTGGTAAAGAAAGTACAGAAGCCAAAAGGCCGCACTTAAAGCAGAGTCTGGATTACCTCAGCTGTTCTTCCTTCAAATGACATTGGCCTATAGCCTGCAAAATAGGTCAGAGTCATAGTGAGCTGGCTATGTCACTTCAAGAAGAAAACTCAGTCACTCGTTAATGTCACTCATCAATGGATGGAAATGACTCATCTTTGTGCCAACTTCCTGCTCCCAGGACAAGGTCTCAGCCAAATCTCCATGGTGACAGTTATTCAGATATATGCTAGTCTTTGATTTCTGTGGGGAATCTGGCAGCCCCTGCTGCAGGGACACCCTCCTAGAGTGAAAGAAGAGTGCCCAAAATACTTGGGGCGATAATAGGTGTTTCCACTCCTTGAAGTGCATCTCATACACATTTGAATTCAGACTAGTCCCACGAGCCCCCTTGAGAGGATTTCATTCTCTCCTCATCCCTGGAACAGAGCCAATATTTTGCTGCACATCCCCATTAAAAACACTTCTTGGTGGCAGAATGACCATCCTCTTGCCAGCCTTCCACCTGGGAACAGGAACCCACTGCCTGTTCTCCAGGCTTCTGGCAAGGTACTTCTCTTTCACACAGCTTGGGTTCCCTAGAGCTCTCTTGTCAGTGAGGACCTCACCACTGCTCTGCCATGTTTATTTGTAACTTTTCCCATGTTATGAACGACCTATCTCAGTCACTTCACAGATGGACCTTACAGTTCTCCGTCATTGATGGGCTCCTATTCCCCAACCATATCAGTTTGTTGGGCAAGAGTCCTGTTGAGTTGAGCTTCCCGTATTCCTCACTTGCCTGTGCTGTATCCTGTCTTTCTAGGCCATGAAGGGAGCACAGCATCTGCTATCTCCAGCAGAGCTGAATAATCTTTTTCCTTTAACAGCACCTACCCACTGCTATCTCTCAGCTCCCAGACTATAAAGTGCAGATAAGACCTGACTCCGCCCTTAGGTCAGTGTGAGGATCACACCTTCTGAAGATAGCACATAGTTTTATCACTCACTGGCTGCCTCCATCTCTCCTTTGAGAGACCAGACAGCACTTCATGTAGAATGTTTGCTTCCTGACAAGGTTCTGGAATGTTCTATGGGTCAGATGCAGATTGTCCTCCAGATGAATGGTGGATGACAGGCCAGCAACAGAGGCCCAGCTGTGCAGGGATGACTGTTTCCCCACCCCCCAAGATATGCTATGGTGTCATCCAGTGACCTGAAATCCTCAGACAGCAGAGAAGGCTCTAGCTAGTAGGAGTCTGGGATAGGACCTTCTCCTGTCTGTACTGTGAGTCTGGAGCAAACTCGACAGGAAGAGGGGAGGGCTGAGCTCTGTCAGACTACAGGTCTTCATGCAGATATGTCTAGGTTTGTGTCAAGTTGACAAAAACAAAACAAAACAAAAAACAACCAGCACATTTGAGTTAACTCTTTTTATTCAAATTATGAAAAAGCAATGAAGTGTGTGATCTGAGAGTTATAAACTGAAATAAACCCTTTCCTCCCCAAGTTGTTAGAAACCCTAAGACAGAACCCACTTGGGCTAATGCCAAAGTGTTTTTGCTTGCTCCGGAAATGTATCTCAGTAGCACCATGCGCTCCAGAAATGTATCTCAGTAGCACCATGCTTCCCAGCAAGCATGAAGTCCAGGATTCTCTCCAGCATCATATACATACATGTATAGATGTGTACATACATACACACAAATGTTTTCTTCTAGTGGTTTCACAAATTTCTTTCCAATATGAATAAACTTCCTTCTCTTTCTTCCTCTTTTGCCTTTCTTTATTCTTCCCTTCAGTTTTAAATATATTTAATTCATTATTTGATTTGCCTAGTATCTCTGGCTAGGACTTCTAGTACTAGTACTATATATTAAGGAAAAGAGGGAAAATGTTGAACTAGTTATCTCTATATTTCCTGATACTACAAAATGGATATATATATATATATATATATATATATATATATATATATATCCACACAAAGAACAGAGAAGTAATCCCCAGTTTTTATTTGTTCCCTGTTTTGGAAATAGCCATCCAAGCATGCCAATGGGTCCATGTACATAGCGTTGTGAGGTTGCAAGTCCTGGATGATCAAAGCAAGACTTTCAGCAGAAGCAGAACAATGGGAGCTGATGAAATTAATTTGAGGGTAGGGTTCCCATTGTTTGAAACAGGTGAGATGCATGTGGTTTTGATTTGTATGCCATTGAAGACATTCTGTTGCAGATCGCAGGCATTTTCAGTTGCACAGCCCTTCCCATACAGCGTTAAAGAAGATCCTGTTGCTAAAGAAAAATCCAGGAATTAGTATTTTCCTTCTTCTCTCATTTCTCCACATTTCCTCTGTGTGGAAAACACCTTCTAAGGTGAACCCTCCCAACTCACTCCAGCTACTGACAGAGTGGCCTTATATGAGTAAGACCCACTCGTGTCCAATCAGGATTGGTCTGTGGGGTCAACAAGATATGGGTGGATAAGAGGGACGAGATAAGACTCTTGAGAGGGGTCTATAGCATTAGGTGATAAGAAAGGACGGGATACAGGTAATGGACACAAGAGTCATGACAGGATATGTAGCGAATTGCTTTTTCAAGTTTTGATTCTGTCCTGGATTTGTTGTTGTTGCTTTGTTTGTTTGCTTGCTTGGTGTGTGTGTGTGTGTGTGTGTGTGTGTGTGTGTGTGTGTGTGTGTGTGCCGTGCACGAATATGGTGGCTAAGTGCATATGGTGGCTAAGTGCATATAGCTATAGTTGATGGTGAAAGTATAAAAGTCAATCTAAGTCCTCATAGATTCAGAAATGACAACCCTAACTGTATAGACAAAGTTCATAGAGATGTGTAATGTTTGGATCTGGCTAATCTCACTACATGATGGTTTTTTATTTGTAAGTTTTTTACAATTAAAGTTTTAATTTAAAATATTTTTAAAAAAGGAACAGAATGTCATGTCACTTCTGAGATTAGACTATTAAAATCTATAGCTCCCTTTATCAGTTGGTGCCTCTTTGTCTCATCATTAGCTTGGAGGGAAGTCAGCTGATATGACACGAGGCCACTGCATGAAGAGGAATTGACACCACCAAAATTATGAGTGAACCAGAAAGCAGATCCTTCATCTGAAGGACCACAGCCTGGGATGACAACTGATACAGTCCCAGGAGACACCCACCCTGAGCATCTGAAGGACCATAGCCTGCCTTCAACTCACACAGCCCAGGAAGACACTTTGAGCCAGAACCAGCGACAGTGCTGGGCTCAGATTCTAGATAGACCTGCAGAAAGTGACATGTAATGAATTTTTGCTATTTTTCAGCAGCTAAGCTCGAGTATACAGAAGTAAACAGTGGTGCACTGCACCCTTGAAGAGTACCAATTGTTTTCTTAAATGATAAGAAGAAAAAACGAAGGGTATGTACATAAAAAAAACCGTTAGAGGAAATGCTCATACCTATGCTGGAGGTGCCGGTAACCTCAATGCACTTTGTCTCCTTCCCTGTGCACTTTAGGGTAGTAACTGAGGAGCACGACTGGGCTTTCTCACTGTAGCAGGCAGTACATTCAACACCATTGAGTGAGGAAGATGAAGACACTGAATGGGGAGAGAAAAGTTTTCATCTTGGGGAATAGGCAGAAGAAATAGCCAAGAACACAGCTATCCACTGCTCATCTAATATAGTATTTTCCCTCCATGATCCTACCAAAAAGCATTGCAGCCAAGATAAGGTAGAAGGAGGCACAGGAGACACACAATGGTGTGCGAGTGCACTGAAGGATCTCATAGAAACCCAGTGCTGTCCTCAACTTTGTCAGTTACTCTGTTCTCTGCCCAGAAGGAAAAGTCCTAGATAAGGGGGGAAGAGATAATCTGTTTTCTAAATGGATGCTATTCAGAGGGTGAGGAATGAGCCAGGTGTAGTCATGCACTCCTGTACTCCCAGCTGCTCCAACTTTAGAGGCTGAGGCAGGAGGTTTACTTGATCCCAGTAATACAAGCCTGAATATATGCAAGAATCCATCTCAATAATACAAAACTCCAAGATGAGGAATAACATAGGTGAGGAAAGACTGGAGGAGCAGAGAACAAAGCTTTTAAACCTACAGATTCATTGAACATCCTTAGAGAACAGGCCCAGGCCTAATTACTGCTGCCTAACTGTCATTCAGTCTGTGTATGCAAGTATGTACACACATACCCAAGAGAGGGACTTGCATCCAACCCAGACCCTTACAGCAGAAAGAGATGGACCCATGGAAAGGCAGAGGAACCCTGAGCAGGTGCTGGGGCACAGACATGAGCTGTACTCACGTTTTATGTCATCTTTGTTGCACTCATTAGATGTACAGCAATGGTTTTCAAAGCTAAATTTTCGTTGATCCCCCAGCGTCGCCGAGAGTACCAGTTCACTGCATGTTCCAGAAGTACACCCTTTATTCTTGAAAATGCGGTCTGTAAACGTAGCTGCAGAAAATTGACCCAGTAAGTAAATTTTCCTCCTGAGCTCATGGTAAAGAACCTGTCCCTTCATCCCCTCTGCCTCGAGTACTGCACTTCTCCAAGAGTCCCTCTGCAATGGTCTGATTCAGAGAATGAACCAACAGAGGGACCATTTGCTACAAAGGGAGTGACTGGTGGTAGAGTATTTGCTTGGAATGCGTGATGCCCAGAGCTTGATTCCTGACACTGGAAAAGTAAGAATGGAGTCACACCAGAATGGTCCTCACCATGTAGAATCCAGGTCCTACAACAAGCACGTGTTCCATCTACACCACCACCCAGAACCCCAGGCTCCCACTCTCATCCTGGAAAGGAAGCAAGGATAAATGGAGGACTCTCAAGGTGTGAGGGTTGGCTTACATGGTGTATCAAATTGCTGTATTTGGTTGAAGCAGCCTGTAGAGGTTGTACAAACACCTATAGTCCCAGGACATAATGTATCTTGACATTGTTGTAAAGTACACTGGTAACTCTCTGCAAGGAGGAAATATACATCATTTAAAAGGTAACCCCAGAGCCTTGTAGTTGATGCTTCCTAGCAGTCAAGCCATGAGGGGCTAGGCAGACCACTGGAGTCTCCTGTGGTTGGTTAACTCCCCAAGGCTCTTGGCTGCTTACCTCCCCCTTCCCATCTTTAGGAGAAAGGAATGCCTTGTTTACTCTTACCCACAAAGCTGACAGGGACAGCTAAGATGGTAAAGACAAAGACTGTGAGGAGACTCTTCAGGTTGGAGGACCAGGTCATGGTGACTTCTGTGAACACTGAAAGAGATGCAAGTGATGCGGCTGGGCGTTGGTGGCACATGCCTTTAATCCTAGCACTCAGGAGGCAGAGGCAGGCAGATATCTGTGAGTTCGAGGTCAGCCTGGTCTAGAGAGCAGGTGGAGGCTCTCTATGTGCTAGAAAGTTCTGGGCCACGGTGCTCAAGAACAGTCAGCCCTTTAGCTAAGGATTCACCACTTCCAAAGTCACCTTCCCCCTAACAGCTGGCCACCATCACCAGGTATCACAGCCCACACTGGAAATACTCACCAAAAAGTAGTCCTGCTCTTCTGAAAGGTCTGCCTTGAGATGGAGAGGAAGGCCAGTGATTTCACCAGAGAGAGGAAGAAAGGAACACCTTCTCTGCTCTCACTCTCACTGACTCTTATAGCCCAGAGTACTATTATTGCCTGGCAATTAATTCACGTCACTGCAGATAGTATTTTGACATGAAGCCAAGTGCACTGAACTTCCTGATCTTCTAGAAAAAGAAAGTGATACCGTGAGAATAGCTCTTATTGGACTACCAGTTGGCAGTGGGGTGGGGTTGGGTGGGGTTTATAATGCCTCTGTGCTGGAGGCAAGCCACAGAAAAGTTTGGAGCACTCGAAAGTTAAAGGGATAGGAGGCTGGCCCACAGCACGCAACAACCATTCTTTGCCTTTCTTCAGGGTAAAGTCCTAGTGTTCCCTCTTCCAATCTTTCATTTCTTCTTAGAGTCAGACTCTGGGATTCATTTACTTCTCTGCCTAGAGGGAACTGAGTGTGGCCCTTCATAATTTCACTTTCCCATCTATTTTTATGCCAGCCTCTTGTTAGGGCATAGCTCACCAGCCTTCTTATTTGCAATGGAGAGAAAAGTTAAGCTACAGGGATCACTCTTCCTCTAGCCTCTTCTAATCATCCAGACTTTGGGCATGTTCTCTTTAAATTCAGGTGCCAAGGACAGTGGGAACTGCCAACCCTTCACTCCTGGAAACCAGTATGCAGAGTGTTGAAGAAGGTATGAGTTGAAGGAAAAAATTGAGGATGTCTATATGCCTCAGAGGCTGGAGTGTGGAAGGAATGAGGAAGGACACCCTGATGGTCATAGAGATTAGCAGAGACTTGCCTGGAATTTCTACAAAGTCATGGAATGGTGGGGGATGTGCCTAGTGCTCAAAGTAAGTTGACAAAATATTTCAGGGGACATAGAAACATGAACTGGGAGAGACTTTCCACAGTCTCAAGGCATGCTGAGTGAAGACATCATGGGTCCCTAGTTCCTGGTTAGAGACTGAACCATTGCTCAAGATTATGGGATGACAGCTGAGACATGCTCTATATTCTCCCTCAAAATATAACTAAGGCCTTTTCAAAGGGTTAGTTTGAATCTTGTCTTCCTAAGAATAAATCCAGTGTCTATGCCTTGTGGCATTTCATAATGTTCCCCCAGCACCACACACTTCCACCATATCACATTGGTCCTCAACCCTCTCTCAGGGTCAAAGTGATAGCTGAAGAATGTATTTTATGGTTCCTTATTGATTCAGCTGAATAAAACTCTTTGTGTAACCAGTACTTGGCTGTGAGTTCCCAATTTGCTGAGGAGAATGGATATAAGGATGATTACTGCATATAGACTATGAACCAAGAAGCTAGACTTCCAAGTTATGGCCATGTCTGAGTTCTGTGCTGGCCTGGACACTGCTTAGTAGGACAGCAGCAAACTGAGGCCACTGTCATTCATCCATGGAGAATGGAGCATGGCCCTATCTACCAAACACAACCAACCTGACAACTTTCTGTTCCCAAGGCAAGGTCTCAGAGAGATTGCTTGCATATGACAGAGCTCCTTGGATAGATACCGTAGGGTGATACAGCCAAGGAAAGAACTCCCTGACGCTGACTTGACCCCAAGACCAGGGCCAAGGAAAAGAATACCACCAATTCCTGAGCTTCCCTCAGGATCAGATCACAGAATCCCACCAATCCCAGGCCACCTGGAAAGTTCTACCTCCCAAGAAACCCTTATACAAAGCCTGCCTTCTGCTCAGATCCGCCTGTTTCTTGCCCCAGCAGAGGCAGCCACCCTTTTGTGTCTTTCCCAATAAATCTCTTGTGTGAGGTTTGTTGTGCAAGTGTGACTTTGTGGTATTCCGTGGCCCCTGACTGTCATGATACTTTTTCCCTTGGAGCTTTACCACTTATAGTTACCTTCTTGGGTTCAAAGAAGAGTAGAGATGGTACATAGAAAAAACCAAGAGACAGTGTAGGGCAGTGGTGGAGCATGCCTTTAATCTCAGCAACCAAGAGGCAGAGACAGGCAGATCTCTGTGAGTTCAAGCCAACCTGGCCTACAGAGCAATTTCTAGGACAGGTTTCAAAGCTACATAGAGAAACTCTGTTTAAAAAAAAAAAAAGCAAAAAGAAAAGAAAAGAAAAACCCTAGCCTAGAGGCTTCCCTCTCTTTGATGTATATCACATACACATTTAGCTTCAGGTAGGTTCTCACCAGCTCTATCAAGAGCTCTCAGGTATGTGTCATTCTAGGGACCAGAAATGGCATTTTGCTTGATATCCTAGATGAAGACACTTTTCAGGAGACAGTAGCTGTCCTCCTGTGTCCCTCTCAGGACTGCTCCCAGGAGCAGTCCTGAGAGGGACACAAGTGACTGTGCTGTTGTTGGTCAGACAACGCTGGCTCCCCAGAGCACTCTTCTCATTGAGGCTCTCACAGCTGTGCTGCCACATTTGTTAGCATGGGGCCCAGTGTGCTGTTAGCTTTAACTACCAATGCAACACATCCTAGAATCACTGGAGAAGGGAGATTTAATGAGGAATTATCAATATCAGATTGTTCTGTGGGTATGGCTGTGGGGGTGCTGTCTTTGAGGGTGCTGTCCATGAGGGGCATTGTCCATGAGGGGTTCTGAGATAGGAAGACCCAACCTGATGTAAGAGGTGCCATTTTCTAGCCTTGGGGTCCTGAATAGTATAAATGTTGAGAAACCCAGTTGAACAGAAGAAAGTAGGTAAGGGGGAATTTATTCTTTCTTTTCTATGGCTGTGGTTGTGGTGTGACTAGCTACTTGAGTTCCTGCCATGGCTTCCCCTTAGAGATGACTGAAACCTGAAATCGTAAGGAAAAACCAAAAAACCAAAAAACCAAAAACCCTTTCCTCCTATATGCTGATTTTTGTCAGGGTGTATTTGTCACAGCGAAAGAAATGAAACAAGTCATCTATCTCATCAATCATCCGGTTTAGTCTCTTTAACAGACCCAGAGCTCTCCATTGCTGATGGGCTCCTCATTCTTCACCACATCCAAGGTGAGGTTTTGAAGGATCAGGAGCCAGACAGACCCCTGACAGACAGACAGGGATGGAAAGGAATAGGGACAGATATGGAAGAGGGTAAGCTTCTGGGTTTTTCCTTCCATTCCTGTCTGGACTTTTCTCTCACCATCAGGGCTCCCTTCCAGCTGACTGGTCCAAGGCTGGTCCTGAGCTGTGGGTCTTTCAGTCTTCTCTCTTTGCTTAATCAGATCAACTCAAAACTAGGAGAAGGAGACTATCCCAGGCCACTCAAACCACTTGAAATCACCAACCCTCCACGTGGGGGTGTGGGTGGGTGGAATTTGTCTTCTCTCTGCTCTGCAGGGAGTCTCTCCCCATGTGCCTGCCGTGTGCACTTCTTCACTTCTAATAAAACTTGACACTTGTTGCTGCTTACTGTGTCTGAGACTTCTCCCACCTTATAATTCTTTACTTGGAGGAGAAAATAACCCAGATGATGACAGCTAGACGGTGATGGTGACAGTATCATCACCCAGCCTATTTTTCGCAGGAGTCCTACTGAATTGGTAACCCAGAACTCCCCTTTTAGCACTGAAGTGCCCACTGCCCTTCTGCTCTAAGTTTAGACTTGGCCGTGCTGGACTTAGAACTCAATGAATCTCTTCCAGCTACAGCAAGACACAATCCAGCCCCCACTTTTCTTAGTAGACAGTGGGTCCTGAGGGATGGAGTAGGGAAGAAAGAAGAGAGAAGAGTGTTGATGACCCAGCACAATCTCAGTTAGAGGCAAAGACAGAAGAGTACTCCATCCAGGGTCCTCACCTGACCCCATCCTCTGGCTTCAGTAGGAGCCCAACTCCTATCCCCTAGGGGACGTTTCCAGTACAGGGAGAAAAAAAAAGCCAACAGAAGGGTGTGGTTTCTAACAACATCAAGTTCAGGCAGGTGGAGGGAGCCAGTGATGACAGAATCACATTAGCATAAACATCCCCACCTAGTAACCTGCTATCCACATGGCTGCTATGTACTGCTAAGCCAGAGGGAGTCCCTAGCTGAAGGCCCTGTGACCTCATTATCTTCCTACTTTCCTTTCTTCTTGGTGACATTTTTAATGTGGTGTCTTGGAGAGGCACTGGCCACAGCAGGTAAACTTAGGAGAAGCATCCCTGGCCCTGCCTAATCACCCTTATGTCTGGCTATCATCAGTTGCATACAAGGGAAGTGAGGGGCTTTGGAAGGTTCCTTTGACCTTGGGAACTTATCCTTCAGTGCCCCATGGTACTAGATATGATGGTACTCCATACCCGGGAGGCCATGTCTGCTATCAAGTCAGATGAAATGAGGGCTTGGCCCTGAGATGGAGCCTCCCTACTGCTCTGTTCACTTTCACATTCATTTGTTGACTTCTGTTCTCTCATCAACTTTGCTGATGGTTCCCCACTCCTTTGGTAAGGATAGGCTCCAGAGAAGCATTAGTGGAAGCAGAGAGGACCCAGCAGTGTGGAGCAACAGGCCTGCCAGGTCCTCAGCATGGACGTCCAAGCTGGCTGGGGACTTGTGTGATAAGACAAGAAGACAGATGGGGCACCCAAGGTAGCCTCTCCATGTTAGTTTGGCCTTTCCCTTTCTGGAATCACCTGGGATGCCTTGGGGGCATAGAGGTTTGTTCTTAGAAACTCTGTGTCTGCTCCTGGCAGATGGGAAGAAAGCCCGAGTGAGAGTCTTGCTGACACTCCCTGAGTACATAGTTTTAAGGGTTCAGAAGAATACTTGGCTCCCCGGCATGGATCTCTTGACTCAGACAATCTGGGTTTACATCCTAGTTCTGTTGTGTGACCTTCACACGGTGACATGGGTTATCTGTGTCTCAGCTTCCTCAAAAGCTTAGGGTCTATCATGGGTGGTTGTGAGGCTCACACAAGCTATAGGTGAAACACAGCAAACAATGCCTGGTTTGCCAAAGTTCTTAGAGTGCTGGCTGTCCTAATTAAGATAATTTATTTAGCACCTACTGTGTGCCGTCCCCATTAGGCAACAATGAATGGAAACACGTCTTCTTTTCAAAGAATGGAAGCAAGAAGACAAAGGCAGGAAACTGCTGAACAATCATACCAGAAGGCATGAGGAAGGGTCCTTACATACCCCAGGCAGACAGACATTCAGGGACAAGAGAGGGAACAGTCCCTGCCACTGACCATTATTGACTAAGCTCACAATTAAGATGGAACCTACTGCACTAACTGATTAATACAAGCCATTGGAGGCTGGGTGGGGAACCTGGAATGTTCCAGGGGAAAGGCTGCCAGAAAGTACAGAGAAGGCTGAGACACAGGGGCCCTGGACTCCCCCCACCCCAGAGCAGGTGGGGAGGTGGAATGAGATCCAGGGAGCACTCCAAAGTTCAGGAGACACAGCACATTCTTTCCTAAGAAGGAAGTCATGTTCACCACTGCCAAGAAGCCTGTGAGCCTGGCAAAGTGAGGGCAGTCACATACCGAGATAAGCAAAAGAAGAGGGAGTGTGGCCTTCACCATCACAGGTAAAGGAGGTGGCTTCTATATCTGGGCAGGAGCTGGGTGGGTAACTGTGGGAGGCCGTCATGGGGCAGATTCAGAGCTGGCCAGCTGGGCACAGAAGAGTAGGCCAAGTGGGAGTCCTGGGGTAAAGTTCACCTACAAGAACTACCTGTCACTCTGTCTTTCAGACCCCTTCATATCAGCATTGACGCCCACATGAAACACTTAACTGCAGATTCCTACAGAACCACCCTTTACTCTCAGAAACTGAAAGACAAGTAAGGCAGGGAGCAATTATACTCTAGCAGGTGTTAGTTTTGCTCACCAACAGTGGATCCTCTGTAAAAACTTGAGTTCAAGGATGAACACAATGCATCCTTGTCCATAAAATGCTTTCAGCCATAAAGACCAATGAAGTAATGCTGTCTGTAGGAAATTAGACACAGGCAGAGATCACCATATTCAGCAAATTAAGTCCATATCAGACAGTCTCTCACCTTTCCTCTCATTTATTGGTCCTAATCTTTATAGGCACATAAAATGCTGTATGTACAAATGACAGGAAAACAGAACTGAAAACTGTGGGGAGCAAAGGGGACTAATGGGAGTGGCAGGGCAGTGACAGGGGAGGAAGTGGGGGTGGGAGGTAGATATTCATAGTACATGCTTGTGTGACAAATGCCTTAAGAAACCCTGTAAAATAAATACAATCATAAAACATTGGCTCAAGCTTTTTGATCACTTGCAGATGGACAGCTTGGCATTTTTGCTAACAATTTATGCCAAGCATGCATCTGAATAGCAGATATGAGCTCTCTGTTTATAAGGCTACAGGGACATCTACATTCAATACAAAGGCATGAGCCATTTATCATATTCATTATGTGGTTTGCAGAAAGTCTTTTCTGGTTAAAATCTCTCTAACAGGCACATCACAAATCCTTCTGGCTCTCCATTCTGTCTCCTGTGTGCTCACTTTTCACCTTGAGAAGTACAAAGGATCACAAGAGACAGACTTCCTCGTGTATGTGTGTGCCCATGCACACAGACACACACAAGCACACACAAGTGTACACACATACACACATCATAGCCTATCTTCTTTCTAAGCCAGAGAGAAAAATACCTAGTAGACTCTTGATTTATTATTCGATCAGTCAGCTCATCCCAACCATTCAAACTGATTGTGTTTAAATCTTTATAAAAAAAAAAAGTCTTAATTTATACGTAAGAACAGGGAGCCCAAAAGGAAGAAACTTCTTGCCATGTCATGATCTCACTGAGATTCCTGAGAAGATCCCTTCTTGATGAGAGTGTTCCTCATGAATATACCTCAGACATTGGCTCCCCTCCATCACTTTCATAATTGCAGTGCATAGTTTTGCAGGTGTATTTTTGATGGTTCCAGTAACAGTTGTTATTAAATCGTCACATATTTTCTGTATCCACGTGTTGTCCGTGGTCAGTATGTGGTCAATACATGGTCAGCACATGCCTTGATGGGGGGCTGGATTTTTATTTAAGAGTCAGCCTGGGTTGATATTTACAAGAATATGTGGAAATTTTAGTCAAAATTAGGCTGCTTTCCAAAGATCTCAACAGAGATTACTGTAGGGGATTTTTTTTTTCTCATGCGGGGACAGAAGAGTAACAAACAGCAGGGGACAACTGCAAGATACATGAAATTATGTGGACAGGAAATGTCCATTAGAGACAATGAGACATACAGGCCTATGAGAACTTTATGCAGAAAGGAAACACTAGAAACTTTTCTTTTGACACGTGGTCCTACTGGGTAGCCCTGGATGACCTGGAACTCCCCGTGTAGGTCAGACTCTGATACTTAATAATCATACATCTCATGGGGAAGGTTGTGAGGGCTGGATGTATTTAAGCCAATAATGACTGAGTGAGGGCCATGGTTCCTACTTCCTAAAGCATCTCGACTCATCTGAGTTGGACCTTTCACTCTCCTTTGTTCTGTTTGCTTGCTTGCTTGCTTTTTAATGTGTGCATGGATATTTTGCCTGTATGTATGTCCATGTGCCACATGTGCACCTGGTACCCTCAGAGACCATAGAGGGCATTGAGTTCCTCGGAACTGGAGTTCAGCTAGTTGTGAGCCACCATATGTGTGCTGAGAATCAAACCCCAGTTCTCTGGGAGAGCAAGTGCTCTTAACTGCTAAGCTCTATCTCCAACCTCTTGGATTTATCCTTAATATACTGCCCAATATATAAAGAATTTTGGACCATTTGGACAGTCTAAAAGACAGTCTGAAAAGTTGTGCAATCAAATAAATTGCTAGATATCTCTTTGCCTAAAATTGAAAAATTCAGCATGTTTTGTTGTTCTTTTTCTGTTGTTGTTAAGAGATGGAAAATGATGGTCAGTTAGTAAAGGGGGTGAGGATCTGAGTTTCATCTCCAGAATCACATAAAAAAAAAAAAAAACCTGCCTGGGAGGTGATAGCCTGAAATCTCAGCACTGGGAACGCACACACAGGGGGATCTCTGAGGATTACTGACTAGACAGCCTAGATGACTTGATGAATTCCAGACTTGTGAGATAGCAGCTATTGAGGGATCTCTGCAGAAGATAGGGGGTGATGGATGGCCACAAGGAAACAGCATATCCCTACACAGCAGGACAGCTACATATAATGAACTCACAATGCTGTGACACCTTTCACAAGACCTGTGCAAGCCGAAACAAGGCAGAATCCCAGCATGGAAAAGGGAGGTGGGCATGAAGTTCTACCCCTAGCTGAGGAGCTACTGGCAATTGTTAGCTGCTGGGAGATGAAGGGTCAGTTTTCTCTGGAAGTGTAGTCATTGAAGAGTCAACCACTCTCCAGTGGAAGGCCACACATCCAAGAATGTTTGGAAAGCATAAATTGGCTTCAATGTGGGTGTGGAAGAAAGGGGGTGGATCTGGGAAGAGTGGAGAAGAGAAGATGAATATGATCAAAATACATTGTACCAAATCCTTGAATAACTAACTAAATATAAAAGAAGAAAGAATAAATGAAGAGAATAAGTAAATGGAGCCCGAGGAATGACTTTTAAGATTTCCTTCTGGCCTCCACATACATGCACACACAATTTGTGTGTGTGTGTGTGTGTGTGTGTGTGTGTGTGTGTGTGTGTGCACGTACACACACACACATGCTCACACGTGTAAGTAAAATACTGTAACTTCAGGTATGATAATTTTGGAAGTGTCCAGCCTATATTAAATACATCGATTGGCCTGTATTAGATACATCAATAGAGCTAGCTGTTCCAGTAACAAATACAAAGCTACAAGTAGTCACCCACAGCAGAGAAATTTGATTTTCTATCATATAGAGAGAGTGCAAACAGTGATGTTCACCCTCATCTGCTGAGACTACAGTTCTCAGAGCAGAGCTAAGCCTCAAGGAACCTGGATGAAAATGTATGTCAACAGACATGTCTAGCATGCATACAGATTTTACATGAAGAAACAAAAAGCAGGAAAATGAGAGATTCTACATGACTTTTAAAACTGTCTTTAGTAACTTCAAAGTTGTTTTTCTCTTTTAGGATTTAAGGTTGAGGATTTTCATAATTTCTATTATTGTTATTTTTTTCTTTAACCATAGAAAGAGTTGACACCCCCCCCCAGGTTGATATCTTTATAGGAGTGGTTAGAATTTAAGATCAGTCTGGGATATATAGTAAGTTCCAGACCTTGAAATACAACATGAAATCTTGATTATAAAAAATTAATCAATCAACCAATCAGTCTATAAGTGGGGAAATGATGTTGATGTGCCCTGTGGTTTTCATGAGAGTAGAATGATTGACTGGCAGTTCAAAGCCAGTTTCCCCATTTATCGTTTAACTGTTGGCAAGATAGAATATTGACCCAAAATCACTGAAAATCACATATTAATAAATGAAGTGTGTTTTATTTTATAACACAATGGGTAGGTTACATGGATGGGTTTAGACAGTAGATGTATGTTGGGGTTACAAAGAAGTCCTTCAGTTGTGGATAGGCTTTGTTCAAGGTTCTGAACTAGACTCCCTAACATTTCTATGACCAGAAAAGTATCAGATTTCTGGAATTGTTCCTTTAAAAAGATAATACAGGCAGGGAACACCTTTAATTGCAGCACTCAGAGACATAGAAAGCCAGATCTCTGCCAATTCAAGGCCAGCCTGGTCTACAAAGCAAGTTCCAGGTCAGCCAAGGCTGCATAGTGAGACACAGTCTCAAAAAAACAGAACATCTAAAAAAAAGACAATACATGTAGAATGAAAACAAATGGTAATTTTTAAAATGTGATCATGGAGTGCTAGAGAGATGGATCAGTATATATGAACATTTGTTATTCTTCCAAAGGGCCCATGTTTGGTTCCCAGCACTCACATGGTGGGTCACAACCATCTACAACTCCAGTTATAGGGGATCTATCAGAAGAGGATACCCTCTTCTGATCTTCACAGCTACCAGACACACACATGGCACACAGACACAGGCAAAATATTCACATACATAAAATAAAATAATCTAAAAAAATTAAGGTGTGATATTGGCTGAGTCAACCCTGCAACCCATTTGTCTGTTTAGGGAACTGAGAATTGTGCTAAATTTCAGTCACCTTAAGGGCAGCTCTGAACAATCTGGGACACTGGTGTTTTCCTTGGTGTGGTCCTCTGAGGGAGTAGAGAGGTGGCATCATTAGAGGGCTGGTGTGGGAGGACTCCAATGGTCCAGAGCCCGCTGCAGCTCAGGCTTCCTGCTCAGGGGGCCTGTCTTCCACATCACACACCCACTCACTATGCCTAGTGGAAACTGAGTATAAATGGTGCCCTGTGGAACCACTAAGACCTGTGTCCTCTATGATCACTTCATATTATATCCAGCTGTGTAATGCTTTATTTAGGATAGATAAATAAATCCCAGTCCCTTGGAAAAGTTTCTTTAACCTGATTCTGTCTTAGCACGTAGCTCACTCTCCCCTCAGGAGGGAGAGCTGCTCATCTTCTGACCCCATCCTCTTACATGCTGGCACATTCTTTAAATTCAGATCTACTGCTTATTACCAATCTCTTTTCAATCCCCTCTCCATGTCCATAAAATGGCATGGAAATGATCCCCCTGCCACATCCTACAGTAAATAAAGCATTTCCTGCTGTGTGTTGGCATGTCCACATTTGCCCACAGTCCCTTTTGCTGTGTCTTGGGCTCCGGTGAGCACTTGTAGTAATCATTTATATTTTTATATACTAACTGACCTTGCCCACAAGCATTTAGATGTATCCAGGGCCTTAAAACCTTACAAATTATACAAATACAACTGTCCCTCCAGTAAGAAACTTTTTTCTCAGCATTGAAAAGCACATTTCTCAAGACAACTTTTCACCTATGCCTCCGTCTGTTTCATACCAGTCATTCCCCAGTCCACAGTCACCCTTCCCACAACAAGGCCACCACCCTGCAAAGGAACAGCAGCAGTGTGTGTTCTGAGATGCTTAATCGAGACTTCTCCATCCTTCCCTTCCTTCCAGGAGCCATTCCTTCCAGGAGCCTGTCCAGCCATTGCAGGACTGTCCACACCCCCAACCCCGGGATGCGTCACTTTTGCTTCCAGGATGGGTTCCTTTTCCTTCTTGTTTCATGTTTTGAAGCTCCTTCAAGGCCTTTTCTTCACTTGGTTCTCTGTTTGACATTTTCCACCAGCACATGTCTTTTTGTGGGCTATATTATTAAACCTAAAATCAAGCCAGTTTCCTCCCCAGCATGAGCTGCTGCAGTGGCCCTAACCATTTGAGGGGTCATTGTCTCTTTTTCTAAACATCACTGAGATTCTTTTAATTGTAAAGTTAATCATTCAGTTGTCTATGTACTACCCTTTGGTGATCATCTAGACAGATTTTAAAAGTTCTGCGGGCCTTTTAACCTTACAATTTAATCCTGTCTCTCTCCAAAGTTTTCTGGGCTTGCCCCGGTCTTCCATGCCTTCTTCTGTCATCAGTGCCTGTCCTCTGCCTGGGGCTTCTCCAAGTCTTCTCACCCTAGAGAGGAGGTTGAAGCCCTGTGTGAACCTTGCTGTTCGAAGTCCCTTCTCCCTGTCCCAGCACCAGCTTGGGACCCTGTCCCAATGGTCACCTCCAGCAAACTCAAGTAAAAAGTTTTTTTGTGGTTTTGTTTTTGTTATTGTTTTTGTTTTCATTTCTCTTCCCTTCCAGACCAGAGCATCCATTAAGGAATTGCCTTCCTTCCCTGGCCTTTTGTGTATTGTGTCAGACTGTAGCACAGACCTGTTACAGGTCAAGGGGTTAAAAATATCTGCAGGGTTAATGACTAGATCACTGGAGAAGACTAACCCAGATTTCCTAAATATCATCTGAATTAAGAAAATAGGAAAGTAAGTAAAGCCATGAACCCCAAGGCATGAAGATTTTTAAGACTTCTGTTCCCCCCACCCCTCTGTCTTTTTCTTTCATTTCTAGATTGTCATTAATTAAAACATCTTAAAAAATCTAAGTCATCTGAAAAAGAAATGCTTGACACTGCAGACATCCTTACTTATTCTTTCTTACCATGAGGATATTTCAAACTTTCATCTCTTTTCATTCATTCTTTGGTCAGCTATTGAATAGCACCACACTTCTGTCTAAAAGGCCAGTCTAAAGCCAGGCGTTGGTGGTGCACGCCTTTAATCTCAGCACTCGGGAGGCAGAGGCAGGCGGATCTCTATGAGTTCGAGGCCAGCCGGGTCTCCAGAGCGAGTGCCAGGATAGGCTCCAAAACTACACAGAGAAACCCTGTCTCGAACCCCCCCCAAAAAAAAAATAAATAAAAGGCCGGTCTAGCAGTGCCTTAGAGAAACTTCTGTACCTGAGTTTCGTGAATGAGAAGCAAGTCCTAGAGCCTGGAAGCACTGTGTGTGCAGGGCTCCCTACTGAGTGAGGACACGACCCGTCACCTTGGCTCTGTAGATGCCACACTTCATTCTCGTGATCTTTCTAACGGCCTCTTTGAAGTCTTTGTTCCTCAGGCTGTAGATGACTGGGTTCAGCAGTGGAGTGACCACGGTGTAGAAGACAGAAATGACCTTGTTGATTTCTGGAGACAGGTGTGCGTTTGGGCGCACATACATGGAGATCATGGTCCCGTAGTAGATGGTGACCACGGCCAGGTGGGAGCCACATGTAGAAAACGTCTTCATCCTGCCGGAAGTGGAAGGGATTCTCAGAATGGAGGACACTATGAAAACGTAGGACATGAGGGTTAGAAGGAAACAGATGCATAGAACAGCGATGGACAGGACAAAGATGGCCATCTCCGTCACATAGACACTGGAGCAGGACAGCTGCATTAATGGAGGGAGGTCGCAGAAGAAATGGTTGATGCGGTTGGGCCCACAGAAGTCCAGCTTAGAAATCATCAGGGAAGGCAGGAAGCCTGTGCCCACCCCTGTCACCCAAGAGACTGTGACCAGTGCAATGCAGTTGTCAGGACTCATAAGCACAGAGTAGTGGAGTGGGCTACAGATGGCCAGGTACCGGTCATAAGCCATTGCGGCAAGGAGGAAACATTCAGTGGCACCGAAGAAGACAAAGAAGTAGAGCTGGGCCATGCAGGCAGGGAAGGATAGCGTGTGACCCCAGGAGGCCAGGTTGGCCAGCAGCAGGGGCACTGTGGTAGACGTGTACCAGATCTCCAGGAAGGACAGATGTTGGAGGAAAGTGTACATGGGAGAGCGCAGGCGTGGGTCCTCACTCACCACTATGATGATCACCATGTTGCCTGTGATGGTGAGGAGATAGAAGCACAGGAAAATGGCAAAGAGGAGGGCCTGCCACCCAAGAAGGTTCTGGAATCCTAAGAGCTGAAATTCAGTGACCTTGGACAGGTTTTGGGGTTCCATTTTCTGTGAAGGCAGAACACAGTTTGAAAACCATAGTATATACAAGGTCTAAAGTATTTGCAACTTTTGATGCCTAGAACGGGAGGTTAGTCAGTCATTTAGTAGTTTGAAACTATTGCATAGTGTGTTGGTTACTTGTCAGACAGCTTTATGTGGGCTGGAAGTTTGCAGGTAGGGAGGGCATGGTGAGGAGAATATGGTAAGGAGGGCATGGTGGGATGGGTAAAATGGGAATGGTGGGATGGGGAGGGCATGGCAGCGGGAGCATGAGGCAGTTGTTACCATTGTATTCACGGAGGGGAAGGAAAAAGAGGAGGGGCATGGGGGCCAAGCATGCTGTTCAGCTTTCTCCTTATCATTTAGTCCAAGACTCCAGATCATGGGCAGTATTGTCAGTCAGGGAGTCCTCTCACCTAACTGACATAATCTAGATACTCCCTCCCAGACACACCCACAGGCTTATCTGTTTGATGATCTAGATATCAAGTTGACAATATCACATGTAGGTTTTCAGAGGGGGAAATGTATTAATTTCAACTTTCCTCTCTACAAACACGTTTTGTTTATTTGGATTTCTTTTTTTAATTTGGCGGTACAGGGTCTCACTAGGTAGTCCAGGATGGCCTGGAATTCATCCTCTGCCTGCCTCATCGAGTTGTACATTGAGATGATATGTACCCACTGCCACACCAAACTTGTACCCATATTTAAAGGAATAAGCTGGAAGTAGATGTCAAATCCTGGGAAGAGATCGAGTTCCATTTCTTTGCAGTTTGTGAAATACCAAAGTCTCAGATCTAAAGGCATAAGGAAAAGACATTCATAGTAGCACACACTTAAGGACAGAAGGAGGCAAGCTGCCCGATATGATGAGGAGATGAGCAGAATGAGAGCTCTAGTTTGTAATAACACACCAAAACTAAATTCTCATACCTCAATGTATGCATTTTTGTTTTACATCAATAACCTTGAAAAATCTCAGAAATTGACAAAAACAGCAAAACTTTATTAAAATCATGAATATGTGGAAGAAATGCTTTTCTTGTCTGAAAAGGAGAGAGACACACTCTCTGAGATCCTAGGAAAGTTTATTCATTCTTCCTTAAATAACATCTTACTGACAGTTTACTGTGCGTGTATGTGTGCATAATTATGTATATATGTGACCATGTGCATGTGTGACTGTGTATATGTGTGAGCATATGTGAGTGTATATGTAGCTCAGTAATCAGTTCATTTATTTCTCTCTTCCACAAAGGCCCTTCTTACCTTAGGTAACACACTCCACCACAGAGAAGAAGGCTCTTGAAGTTAATGTTTTCCAAACACTGCTTATGTTCCTTCATTTCCACAAACACCTTCCTGGAAAGTGTGGCCTTTTCCAGCTTGACTTATTCCTCAACTTTATCCACAGGGCTTTTCTGTCATTTCTGCTCCCCAAGGGCTCTGCCATGCCATTCCTGCCCTCCCCTGATCTGTCCTCATTCCTAAACCTCTTCATCTGTCATTAGCATCTCACAGCTAGCTGATCTCTCCCTGGACCAAAATCCCTCAGTAACCATAACCACACATTCCCAGGCCAGCCTCCACATTGGCATCTGCATAGCCACCTGGCTCAAGTGACTCTCCGTCAGTTCATCTCTCTGCTTCTTGCATCCTTCTATCTACTTACTTATTTGTGGTTCTGGGGACAGAAGCCAGAGGCCCCTTCCTCTCCACTCTAAATCAGGTCCTGGCTCTTCACTTCAGGTCCATGCATGAAGCTAACCATGGGTTTGTGTTGACCATGTCTGTGTTTGGAACACACACTCACATGTCTAGTCAGAGTTAGCATCTGAGCTGGTCTCCACATATGCTGGCTCACCTTACTACCTTTGGCAGTGCACATGTCTCCCTCAGTGCCCATTGCATTCCACCCCACCAAGGAGTATATCACTGTCCTCTGCCCTCTTATTCAGGGCATGATTTGTGATTCTCATGTCTCAGCCTCAGTACTAGATACTTTTGTTGTACCAGCTAGCTCCAGATGCAAATATTCCCAATACCTTCTGTACTACACTGCTTGCCTTGTGAAGAAAGTGCCGCCATCTCTCTTGTCCACTCTCCTGTGCTTTCTTCACAGCTCTTCAAGTCCAACCCACAGTACCCAGAAAGGGAGCTGAGCTGAAATTCTAAACCACAGGCAGATCATACAGAGAACGTAACTAGGATATGGCCACTACTCAGCTTAGTTACTCCCTGGGCATGAGCTATTCTCTAACTGGCCACACTGGTTCTTCATCTCTGTTGTAGTTTATATTTGGTTACTTCTGTTTTCTCCTTACATGTTTGAGTAAAATCATCGGACACATTATATTCACGTGGGACTGCATTTTTAAATCTTCTGGAGATGATATGTTTAAACCTTCACATATGCTATCACGAGTGTTCTCCCAGGTGTTGCCTGTGTGTGAACCAAGACCTTTGATCCACACAGATGGTAGTCTCCTCAAGCGGGGAGGTGTGAGCGAAGAACTGCTGAAGCATGACTATGCTCACAAATTCTCTTGGCAATGATATCTTAAAAAACGATTCTTTCTTACCTTACCTTTCTCTTGCTTTGCAATAATTATGTCATCACTAGACTCCTCGAAAACACCAAACAATCCAATTAAAAAATGGGGTACAGAACTAAATAGACAATTCTCAATAGAGGAATCTAAAATGGCTGAAAGACACATGAGAAAGTGTTCAACATTCTTAGCCATCAGGGAAATGCAAATCAAAACAACTCTGAGATACCATCTCACTCCTGTCAGAATGACTAAAATCAAAAATACCAATGACAGTTTATGCTGGAGAGGATGAGGAGAAAGAGGAACACTTCTCCACTGATGGTGGGAGTGCCAACTTGTACAGCCACTTTGGAAATCAGTATGGCGACTCCTCAAGAAAATGGGAATGAGTCTACCACAAGATCCAGCAATTCCACTCCTAGGCATATACCCAAAAGAAGCATATTCATATAACAAGGACATCTGTCAAACATGTTCATAGCAGCACTATTTGTAATAGCCAGAAACTGGAAGCAGCCTAGATGCCCCTCAGCCAAAGAATGGATAGAGAAAATGTGGTACATTTACACAATGGAGTACTACTCAGCAGAAAAAAAAACAATGGAATCTTGAAATTTGCAGGAAAATGGATGGAACTAGAAGAAACCATTCTGAGCGAGGTAACCCAATCACAAAAAGACAAACATGATATGTACTCACTCATATGTGGACCTGCTTTATGATACATAGTAGTGACCATGCTTTATTAGAGCTGTTTTTAATGATGTTGCTCAGAATGGTTTCCTTCCAGATGATGATTGAGAAGCTAATTTAAAAAAAATGGTGCCAGGTACCACAAGAGTAACAGAACTGTGCTGTTTTTTCTGGGATTTTGTTTTTTACTTTTTTTTTTTAATGGAGAGTGCTGGATGTCTCTACAATTTTGTTCAAATGACTGCAGAACCTGAAAAAGCTGTTGCTGCTATTGATGCATAACATACTGCCACTATTGGTCTTTTTATATAAATATAAATATATATACATATATAATTTGAATTTTTGGAAACTTTAGCTGTGCTGTCAGCTTTGGAAAAAAGTATCCCAGTTTACCATGTTGAGTTGGCATTGTACAAAAATTAACAGTCATATTGGTCTAGAAATGTTGAACTTAATTTTTTCCATTTGTACAGAGGTAACGCACTGTATTAAATATGTAAGGTCTTAAAAAAAAAGAAGGGATTTTGAGAGCCTCTCCCTTGTGAAGGGATGCTCTCTTGACCTGGACACATGGGGAAGAGCCCAGGATGATGTGGTAGACTTTGGGGGAGCCCCTTTTGAGAGCCTTACCCTGCCTGGGGAGTGGACGGGGGATGGCTAGGGGCAGGTGGAATGTTGGGGGGAGAGAGAGGGAGAAGGGATTGACATCTGAAGCAAGCTTGTTCCTAATTTGAACTAATAAAATAAAAAAAATTTAAAAAATGAACAATAAACACATTTTTTAAAGAATAATTTAGACTTAAGGAGGAATGATCTGCAGGCTAGCAAGACCATAGTGAATACAAAGTGGCATTGCACTAAAATACACAGAGACCAATGGAAAAATCAGTTTAGGTTCCCATTCACCTGAAGTCCTTAAACAATACCCCAGTGCACAGCATGTTTCAGAAATGATCTGCTCATCACTCTTAAAATACAGGTCCCTTGAATGGTGGCTGCTTCCAAATGTCCTTGTGACTTCACTTCTACTGAGCTGGAGAAAAGTTTCTGTCTCCCAAAAGCTTCTGAAGCCCTGAGGCACATGTGTGACCTCAGCTGTCATGGTCCACTCTGCTTTACATATAAAGTCATCACAATCAATAATGCCACTGATCTCTGCTGTCCTTCATATAGTAAAGTAAGTTGCCTCTTGGAGTTGCTTTTCTGCTATTATGGTTTTAGTTCCTGGTCAGTTGTGGCATAATTTCCTGCTCTTTTATATAAACAGAGCACATGTCCTGGCTGAAACTGCTGTGATGATTATTAGGTATAACACAAAGGGGTGAGTATAACTTTAAAGTCTAACATTCAAAGCCACAAACCAATGTGTGACACTGGACAGACACTAGAGGACATACCATGTCATCTTCTGAATGCAATTTCACCGACATGTCCAAGTTGCCCCTTATACCTGTCCCTCTGATGGATGCCCAGAGGCCTGTGGGCCAAGGTTCCCCTTGCCCAGATGAGAGCTGTGCTTGTATGGTGAGATCTGGGACCTGCCATCTTCTGCTGCTGCTGGATGCTGAAGGGAGCAGACTTCTCCTTTCACTAGCCCTGGGTTTCCTGGGGATGTGGCCCTTCTGAGATCCTCATTCCCTAGACAGGCTTGTGTAATTTCCCAGTCAAGGGGGTAAACAATGAGAACCTCCTGCGGGATCCAGCTCTGTCCTGGAGCCTTCAATGACAAAACTCATGGGAGAGATGCCACTGCCACATTTTCTGTGGCATGAACTTTTTCAGAATTTTAAATTAGGGTAGATCCCAATAATTTTGACTGCAGTCAAACAAAAAAAATATTTCATGTAAGCCCAGTGGCCATGCAATCAATTGTGATGAACTTTCTGAAAGCTATGTAGCTCTTGTTTTTGTTGAGTGGAGTCTCACTGTTCTACTATAATTACAAATGGGGCTAAATATGTATGCACCTGCAAACGAATTAGTTCATCGGCTACACAGATCTGTGTCCGAGAGCTCTATGTCTGTGAATGCTCAGTTTATCTAGGCTAATGTCGTAGGACTTGGCCTGAGAGGTGACACTCACTGATGTTTTTGAAGATGAATTGGAGGAAGGAAGATCTTAAACTCATCTATAATCTAGCAGGACTTGAAGTAAAACCCATTGGACAAAGAGCTGCATCATTTATTAATTTATTAATATTTCTAGTTAACATTGATGTATACATTTGAATTTAAAAGAAAATATTAAAAGGTTTATTGAGTCAAGGTCTCAGGCTGGTCCTGAACTCCTGCTCCTCCTACTTCCACCTCCCTAGAGCTTAGATGACAGGCATGTGCTACCATCTACATCTGAAGATTTTAAAACCACTCATTCATTTAACCATCTCCTATGCATTACTGAATGCCTGGGGTCCTTTCTGGCACTAGGTACATCAACACTGTGTGGTGGTGCAGACCGCCTCATGTATTGATTAGTGCTTCATTTAACTAATGTTTTCAAATAATATGAAAATTATTCAGAGAAGAAATAAAATGTAGACAATTATACATCTTTTGAAGTTCCCGTGGTTCTGTGCTCCAAAGCCAAGCAACTGTGTTCCTTTGAGATTGCCTGTGTGTCTCCACGTGTGAGGTTGACAGCTGGATTATAGTATAACCCCTGTCTTGGTTCTTTTTGTGACTACCTTCAGAGTTAATGTTTATCCTAGGGGCCTTAAAACTTTTTTGGGGGGATGTTGAAATCTTGTAATAATTTATCACCATAGTATTATGGGTATTATTATGACTGGCCCAGAAACAGTTATAGTTCATGTAGTTCACAGTTTGGGGTGCTGGCAGGCCTAAGATCTGGGTGCTGGCAAAGAATGGAGTCTGCAAAGCAGGTCATGTAATCTTTTCCCCTGCCAGCTGCAAAAACAAACCAACAGAGCTTTTGTTCAGGTCAACATCAGATGGAGAAGCAGAGACTAGAGTGCCCTGGAGTTTATAAAGTCATGGTCCAGCCATGAGCCAGAGCCAGCCACAGGGACCTGGGATGTGGCAGTGTGCAGTTAGACTCCTCAGGCATCAGGAGTCCCAGGCAGAGGTGTGACAGGGAGAGAGGGTGTCAAGGAGCTGATGGCCAAAGTTCAGCCAGGTCACCACAGAGTTTTCTTTTCTGAGGCAAGAAGGAGAGATTAGGTGAACACATATCACCTCTAAGAAGGAAGTGAATGGTTATGAGTGGGGGAAAATGGCCATGAAGGCTGGTGAGGTGACTCAGCAGGTAAAGGGACTTTCTAATGATTCGAGTTTGATCCCTGGGCCCCATATGATAAAGGAGAGAACTCCCACAAAAGTTGCCCTCTGATCTCCACATGCCCACCACAGCACAGGCATATGCACAGAAACACACCACACACATACACACACACACACACACACACACACACACACACACACACACACACACACACACACACACAGTTTAATACAAAATTAAAAATAAAACATAAGCTGTCAGTCAGGAAGTCAAGTCATTCTGGTCCCTACATTTTAAGCTCAAGTGAAAGAAAGATGCCCATTAAAAGGAATGATTGCAATCACGAGTTCTCATTGACATTGTTAGTAACTTAATATCTAACCTTGTTCTTATTCTAACAATGCCTAACTCGTGTGCTACTGCCCCAGGGTTCCTTGATCTGCTTTACCATCACAGATTGAAAGCAACATTGCCAATGGACATGGACTGGAGCCTCTGAAATCATAAGCTAAAATAAACATTTCCATTTTAAATCAACTATCTCAGGCCTTTTGTCACAATACTGGAAAGCTATCTTGTTCATAGACATGCAAACTTCGTACAGTGTCAAGAGCTCCATTCAAAATATCTAGATTCAGAGGCCATATTTATACAAGTAACTTTCCCCCTCTAAATGCAGGGAGTGGGAGAATCCTGTCTGACCTGGTCTTAAAACACTGACTGTGAAGACATTGAGTGTCATGCACTAAGGCTGAGGGCATGGCGTCTCTCTCTTGCTAGCTTTCACTTTTCAGGGCTGTGCTCTAGAAGCTTCTAGATAATTAGAATGGTCTGAGGATCTAAAACTATGTGAAAGGAAAAGGAAGAAGAGGTGATTCATTTGATGCAGAAAAAAGATAAAAATTGCTTAGAAAGAAGAATTGAATTGAATAGGTTTACAAGAGCAATTTGTTTGCTTATTTACTACACATTTATAGTACTTTTTTTTTTCAGAGTTTGACTATGTATCCCAGACTGGCCTGGAATTTGTTATGTAGACCAGGCTTGCCTCATGCCCACAGAGATCTGTCTGCTTCTGACTCCCAACGTTGGGGTTACAGTTGTGTGCCACCACACCCAGCTATAAGTAAATTTATAAATGTCATCAGCAGTTGGTGACTTTATGTAAATACATTTGTGTGTAAAGGGAAGGGTGTTCTAAAACTCAGGCTTTCAGTTGTTCAGAAGACTACACAACATGGGCACCGTACAAGGAATAGTAATTTGACAGATGGGAGATATAGTCAAGGGTTTTCTAGAATGTAATCTATGATCTCACAGACAAAAGAGATTTGTTTGTTTGTTTGTTTGTTTGTTTTACTCATTATATGCATACTGTTGACCAAATCTCAATACAGTTTTGCTAGTGTGAGGACAGAGGGGATTCTTCTAAAAGTCAGATTCATTTCCTAAAAGCCCTGACTGTCACAGAACCCATACCAACACTGTTTTTAATTTCTGACTTGGTCTGGGAAACTCAGAGTCTGGTTGTTAGGAAAATTATATTATATTGGCTTGATCTCATTACTTCATTGTGGGTGTATTTCTGTACTGTGCAGGTGCTGTTACCAACACTGCCTTGCAGCAATTTCCAGGAGAGTAATAGATAACACTGGAATACAAACACTAATTGTGTTTGTATTCCAAGGACAGACTAGGGCAAAGGGTCTGCTATCAGTTTAGAATGGTTTGATGAAATCAAGCAAATGAGTTAAACCCACGGATTAAATTAAAACAAAGAGTCACAGAAGAAAAATGCCTAATCTAGGAGTCAATAGTTATTCCTTTCAAGACAGTCACATTTTGAAATTAGCAGATAATTTGTTATTGTCTTCATGAGCCACTGGGTGCATAATTAGAAAGTCTCACTTTTAAATATCCCATGTTGAATTCACAATGGAGAAGAGAGAACTTCAGAACAATTAGACCCTGCAGACAATTGGATGTGTTCCCCAAAGGTCTGCCCCTCCTTTGCTTCTCCCCTGTGGAGCCAAAGGTCTGGGGGAGCAGCTACAGCATAGAATTTACATCTTCATCCACAATACATATGCACAGGCCACAGAGGGTGGAGGCAGATGGACTTGCACAACTCACCAGTGCAGGCATTTAGCAGAGCACTGGGCTCGAAGCCAGGTCTAGCTCAGCTTTGAAGACCCTGTCTTTCACTATGGGACTCTAAGGAACTTTATGGGAATAGCAGGTGCTGCAGCAGTGGAGTCAAATTGGCCCCCACCAAAGAGAGAGGGTGCATGTTAGCAATTCGAGAGATACCAGGACTGCCATGCAGTCCAGAGCTGGTAAGAAATACACAGACATCATTCCCCCAGAGTGCTGAACTGGGTGGGTATGAAGAGCGACTCCTCCATGGGGAGCTGGGGAGTTTGGGGTACTCCTCTGGCTGGTATTTCCCGTCTCACCATATTCATCTGAGAAGACCTGCTTTTTGGACAAATTTCACAACCAAAATTTTTTAAAAGAAATTTTATTTGTAAAAGCCAAAAAAATAAATTTACATTTTACTCTGTGATCTTTTGTGGGGCTGAATTTTGTCTTGTTTCTTTTGAGAATGTCATGTCTTGTTAGAGAAACCACCTTCAAACATCCTCTGAGGTTTCTCTCCCAATTTCAGTTTCATTCTTAGCCCAAGTAGGGAAAGGTGTGGTAGATAGAAGGACATTTGCTTCGTTTCAGTGGGGCTGAAAGGGTGATTAAGGGCTCATTATTTGGACTAATTGGTGAAGGGTTGGGGGATGGAATACAGAAGGTCACCTTGTGAATGAGTACTGAGGGTGTGAGCCAAGTGCCATAATTCAGTCACGAAATGACAAATATCTGGGTCCCCTTGCGCAAGGTAATCTAGAGTCAGCATAAGCACAGGAAGAATGGTGGGGTGTGGAGAGGAGGAGTTTATTGGCTAGTGGGCACAGAGCTCCATTGGGTAAGAGGGAAAGAGCTTCAGAGAAAACCAATACATTATAAATACCCCCAATGCAAGTGGAACTGTATACCTTAAGCTTCAAACTGTATACCTAAAATTTAAGTTTTAAACATTAAAATTCAAATACATTTGAAGTTGTAAATTTTGTAATGTACATCTATCACAAATCTATCACAATTTTTAAAATTAGGAGAGAAATGTAGGGTACAGTTACTTAAATGCAAACAGAGGTCCTAAAAATAAGGAAGGGACTTGCTGAGTCAGTGGCGGTTGCTCCTGTGTTTGGTGGTGAGAGATGGGGAAAGAGGAAGGGGAGTGAAAGGGAGAGAGAAGGCAAAGGAGAGGGAGAGAGAGGAGACAGGGAGATGGATGGGGGAGGGAAGTGGGAAGAGGAGGGAGGGGAGAGGGTGGAGAGAGAGAGAGAGAGAGAGAGAGAGAGAGAGAGAGAGAGAGAGAGAGAGAGAGAGAGAGAGAGAGAGAGAGAGAGAGAGAGAGATGCCAGCTGTTGGGTAACACACTGACTAGGGAACTGGGCTGAGCTCTGGGCTGTGGCTCCCCCTAGTGACACAAAGGTGGAACCAGGAAGCATTGGGGGCACATTGGAAAGAACCCGCTGATGTTCTGAAGCAGTGGAACCCAGACCAAGGACCCAGAGGGGTGAAGAAGATGTCAGTGAACTAATGCAAGGTCAGAGAAGACAGGACCCTGGAGGAGAGGAGGGGTCAAGAGAGAGAGGCAGCCTGGAATAAGACTTGGACTCAGGCAGCCTAACTGTGAGCCAGCTCGTGGGGCTGAGGAGGGAGAAGGGAGGGCAGAGTGAGTATCCAGGCACAGCTGGGTGCATGGAAGCAGGCACATCAGAGAGGGAGATCCCAGGAAAGTACGAATTCCAATTAGATCCTCTTCTCCCTAGAGAGCCAGAAAGTGCCTGGGAAGCATTCTCACACATCACACTTAAACGTTTACAATTCATATCTCATTTCTGTCCACCACGTATCTAGATGGGTATCCATAAGGGAATTTTGTGTAATTTCTTTAACAGTGGGGGCAGTGAGGTGGCTGAGTGGGTGAAGGTGCTTGCTGCCAAGCCTGATAATCTGGGTTTGAGCCCCCAAACGTACATGGTGGAAAGAGAGAACAGACTCTTACAAGTTGTCTTCTGACCGCTGTATGATACGTGTGCCATGGTATACTCACGCGCGCGCGCGCGCACACACACACACACACACACACACACACACACACACACACACACACACACACACACACACACACACTTACATTTTATTTTTAAAAGAATAATGCTACAGCTCTCGGTCCTAGTCTACAAATGTGGGAGGGAAAACAGTTTAAGTCCAGTAACTATAAAACTAGCAGTGAGCTCACCTGCCGCAACCCCTCACCCAAAGCATGTTGTCCCTCACATTAGCTTCCTAGGTGCGGAAATCTGGCTTTAGGTGAGGCCCGAGAGCAACAGATCCAGACCTTTGCCTGATAGATTTCACTGTCTCCTATTTGGTCAGACAGAATAATGCTGCAGCATCTGCGGAGCGATGGAGACACAGAGCAAGAACATCTGTGTACCCTGTAGAAAAACACAGATGGTCACCTTTGGACTCTCCCCTCAATAGCATCTGTGATAAGCTGTGTTGATTCTGTTTGTCTACTTTCTTATTTATTCTGCTGGCATTTGTTAAGTAGCCATATGTTCCCATCCTTCTGTAATGTCCCAGCAGTAAAAGAAGTTGGGGAGGAACCTCCCAGTGCTAACACAGCTAGAGTCTGATTCATCCTTCTCTTTATATTCCAATTTCTTTTATTTTTCTTCAGTTACATATAGTTGCTATATGGCAAACCTCTATTAAGCATGTGGTGCCTGTTTAATACTCTAAAGATCCAGAGACAGAGACAGAGAGAGAGAGAGAGAGAGAGAGAGAGAGAGAGAGAGAGAGAGAGAGGGGGGGGGCTTTAACCATCCTTGGATGGATGAGAATCCAGCAGCACACACACACAGGCACTGACCCACCCCACCATCTGCTCCAGACTCTACTACTTTCCCTAAGTCTTCTGTCCCTGTTTTCTTCCTAATGTCACATCTTTAATGGTTTTTGCATTTAGCTCTGAAGAAGCTGTTTCAATTATCCACCTAACCCCGAGACAGATGGCCTCAAGAGCACTTTGACCCTTCATCCCATGAAAGCTCCAAGCCAAGATTTGTCTCATGATAAAGCTCTGCCAGGTCCTGAGTCACCAGCCTGGCTGCCCCTTGCAATCTTGTCTGCTACTGTTTGTCAGGGTCAGCCTTCCTGGAGACTTCTTAGTCATCTGGACATGGCCACCCCCTCTGCCTGGGCCACTTTGGAGTCACACAGCTTGGAACAGGGGCTTCTTCTGTGCCAGCTTGTCCTCTCCTTTCCCCTCAGATGCCTTTGACGTCCAGCCACTGGGGTATCATGCTAGAGTCCTTTGTTATGTTCCCAGAGGATCAGTACTTGTCCTTGTTTGTCTGATTCTGAGTTGCTCTCCACCAGCTGAGCACAGGCTCCTGGAGGGATGGGGTCCAATTTCCAGCCTGCTCCTTGTGCCTTTGTACCCAGCACTGCCTCTGAGACTCAAGACTCCCAGCGAATACATGCATGCTGGGGGTGGGACACACAGGTGAATGTGTCAGAAGCATGTTAGCCACCAAACAGACCCTGGGTAGAGTCATCAAACAGACCCTCGGTAGAGTCACGAGTGCTCAGGTGACAGACATTCACCACCTCACCATGCTCACCTTGGTCCTGCCTCCTCTTGGGACTGGGTCACAACACATCCTCTATGAAATTCCTGTACTCCAAGCCCCCCGCCCCATTCAATAGCGGCAGTTTTCATGGGCTGGACTTGTTCATGGCTGAAGAGATGGCTCAGTGGTCAAGAGGGTTTGCTGCTCTTGCAGGGGATGTGAGTTCCACTCCTGGCATCCAGGTCAGGTGACTCACAGGCACCTGTAACTCTAGATCCAGGGGATCCTATGCCCTCTTCTGGCCTCCTTCAGCAGGGGGGCACCTGCTATATTTGTCCTCATCCTTGCTGGGCCACACCCCATCATTACCACACACAGCATTTCCTGCATCTTCCCTTTATGTAGTAGTTTATTTCTGAAAGTAGAAAAATCTCAAGTTTGGAGGAAGAAAGATTAAGAAAAAATATGGGTATTTTGTGTAAGATTTTTAAAAAGTGATTACAGCAGGAAAAGTCCATGGTGCTGTTCAGCACATTGTGGGAGGAAGAGGGAAGAGGCTGACAGTGGCATGAGGGACTCCGAAAAGGCAGGCTCATGTCTGAATTCATCTGTTATGATTCCTATCACCCCAAGCCAACTTCGTGTATAATGTCATGTGCTGACAGACTTGAGAGCTAACCCTGAGTCCACATGCTTCAGGAAACTCAGTGAGCTATTGTTCATCTTAAACTTAGAGTTCATCTATGTGTGTGTGTCTGTATGGGGTGCCTCAGCACACCCATGGAGACCAGAAGACAACTTTTATGAGTTAGTGGTCTCCTTACACTGTGTAAGCCTGGGGGCTCAAACTCAGGGCTTCAGGCTTGATGGTGAGCATCTTTGCCTACTAAGCCATCTCGGGGGGCTTTAAATATTTTTGAGGGGAGGAGGGGCAATTTGTTGGTTGTTTTTTATTCTCTTGGCTCTTTTGTTCTTTGGTGGCCTGCCAAAGAGCCAAAAGAATAAAAAATAACACCAAGAACATTTTATCTTACCAGTGTGAAGCTTGAATTTTCACAGTGCCTGAGAAAGAAAAAAAAAAAAAAAAAAAAGAGTTTCTGCCCGTTGGCGAGTCCTTGGGCAGCCAGTACATTAAGTAGGAACAAAAGAAACTAAGTAAAACTACCTGCCTTATCCAAGCATCAGCATTCTAGAGCTCTAGGAAGCTCCTGGTCAAGCGTTCCTGCTCAATGCAGTTCCTGGTCAAGCCCCTCTGACAAGGGCCTCAAGCTTGGCATTCATGACCTGAGAGCAGGCAGAACCAGGCAAGAACAGCACAGAGGGGCCAGGTGTAGTTTAGCAGTTTAAAGTTTGCTTAGGTAGTCAAAAAAAGACTAGAGATACTCAAGAAAAGAGTCCAGACTGGGGGGGGGTAGAGGGGTGGGAGGGTGGGCGGTGGGGAGTGGGGGGTGGGGGCGGTGGAGGAACAAAAATCTCTAAACAGGTTCCAGTGTGTTTTACAATGTGTAGGCCTAAGAAAGAAAGAATCTGGATATAGACAGTCATAGAAATATATAAATAGCTTAAAAATAATAATAAGTAAAGTCTTTAAAGAGAGAGTAAAAGTAATATAAGAGAAAAAAAGCCACTCAAGATGGGAAACACACAGGGAGTGTGGGTCCTGTATAGTATTGTATTGATTTTGAATTTTTTGAATGCTGATACGCAAACAGCAGCAGCTAGGGAACATGGGATTGAAAGAGGGATTGATGCAATAAAACAGCCTAGATAGTTTAAGAATGCCTTAACTTTAAAATGGAAGTAAAAAATATATTTGTCAAATGGAAATCAAAAATGCTTTGGAGGAGAGGTTTTGCTTTTGTTCCCACAGGAGATGAGAAGCTGTGGATCCCTTCAGGAATGAGATGTGTCAGGTCTGATCAGGGGGGGCCTCCTGAAACTTGACAGGTGATATCTACTAGCAAAGGTTGCTGCTGGTCTTCCCAGGACTTGGCCATTATCTCAATTTTCTCAGGGACCCCAGAAGATGCTTTGCCCACAGACAACAGGAAGCAGTTTGGAGAACACAACACCCACATTCCCAAGAGGGATGTGGGAGGCTTTTGGTCATTTGGTGGGTCATTTGGTTTGTTATCATTTAGGGAAATACAGTATATTGATACAAATTTAAAGTTATTTTTGTTACACTGTATATATGTTTCTACTCTTGTTTAAGGTATTATAGCTATGTAGTTTATTTTGAAATGTAAGGCATAATTTCAGTTTGAAAGCTATTATTATGAACTATTTAGGATGACCAAGAAACATAGGTTAGTACTTAGTCATATAGCAATCAAATTTATAGATATGTTAGGCATGTTCCCAAATCATACAGACATATATTTTAGATAGATAAATAATATTCAAACACTTCAAAGACCTATAGAATATGGCATTTAAAATATTTTATTAACTTAGGGCTTTTCATGACAGCGAGACACATCTGCTCCTGACAGCACCAATTTACTTTATAAAAGGATGATAGGCATTGAAGAAACTCCATAGGAGTTTTCTTTCATTGTTACAAAATTAGCCATTTGTGCAAGAAACTGCTTTTGCTTTGGTTGCTTGACTGTGTGCTGTGCAGACTGAACATGCAGGACCCACAGGAAAGTGACCGCTGAACTTTGCCAAAACAAGGTGGCACAGTCCCTCAAATTTCCTGCTTCACTGAAAAGTCTGCCAGATACTCTAGTCCTGTAGACTGAAAATGGTTGTCCCAACATTGCAGAGGAACTTTGGGTGACTGTCCAGGCAGTCAAATGTCTCTGCTGTTTGGAAATGCTAATTCCTTCTGGGGTCTTTGATGGAGTTAAAGACCAAATAATTAGAGTTTCAGTTTTTCTTAGTTATGATAGAAAGTAAGTTAGAAAAATTTGAACTCACTAAGATAATGCAATATTTTCTCTGAATGTGCTAAATACAAATGGACTGAATATTGTAAATGTAATTCTTGCTTGAAAACTGGTTTTGTTGCATGTAGTTTTACTATGTTAAAGTTAAAACTTTTCATTTTTACTTAGACAAAAGGGGAAATGTTGTAGAATATTAATTAAAGATATGTTAAATTTGTTTATTCTGTGGAACACTTGTTTTAGTGATGCAAAGATGTGATGCATTATTTTATGTTGCATTTGTTTAACTGTGAAGTTGTGTTACTTTGCTTACTAAAACCTTGGTTGTTAAAACACCTCATTGGTCTAGTTAAGAGCTGAATGGCCAATAACCAGGCAGGAGAACGGATAGGAAGGGCTGACAGACAGAGAATAAACAGAAGGAGAAAAAGAGGGATTGGGAAGCAAGACAGATAGGGGAGCAAGGAAAGAAGGGGCCAGCCACATAGCCACTCAGTCAGACATGGAATAAGAAGGAAAGAAAAGATACAGAAATAGGAAAATTATTTGGCCCAGAGGCAAAAGATAGATGGGATAATTTAAGAAAAGCTGGCTACAAATAAGCCAAGCTAAGGCCAGACATTTATAAGTAATAATAAGATTCTGTGTGATTTATGTGGGAGCTGTATGACAGGCCCCCAAAAGAATAAACAAAACAACCAACTACAGGGCAATTTAGCTGGCCTGGGTGTACCTTCAATCAGCCTATTTGGGAGGCTGAGCCAAGAAGACAGCACTCAAAACCAGACTGGGTGGCAGAGTGAGTTCAAAGTCAGCCTGGACTACATAATGGATTCAATTCCAGCCTAGGCAAATCTGATAGAACCCTATCTCAAAGCAAAAGGTAAAAAGAGGACTGGGGTGAACATCATTGAACAGATGTCCTTGTAATAGCCAGAACTTGGAAACAAGCTAGATGCCCCTCAACTGAAGAGTGGATAGAGAAAATGTGGTACATTTACACAATGGAGTACTACTCAGCAGAAAAAAAAAAAAGCAATGGAATCTTGAAATTCGCAGGCAAATGAAACTAGAAGAAACCATTCTGAGCGAGGTAACCCAGTCACAAAAAGACCAACATGGTATGTACTCACTCATATGTGGATTTTAGACATAGAGTAAAGGATTGCCAGCCTGCAGTCCACACTGCCAGAGAGGCTAGTAAACAAGGAGGACCCTACGAGAGACATACATGGTCCCCTGGAGAAGGGGAAAGGGACAATATCTCCTGAGAAAATTGGGAGCATGGGGTGGGGAGGGAACTAGAAGAATGAAAAGGGGAGAAGAGAGAGGTGAGGAGGACATGATGGGGCAGGAAGGTTGAGTTGGGGGAAGAACAGAAGAGAGCAAGATCAGAGATAGTATAATGAGGGAGACATTATAGGTTTAAAGAGAAATCAGGCACTAGGGAAATGTCTGGAGATCTACAAAGATGACACCAATTAACAATCTAAACAACAGAGGAGAGGCTACCTTAAATGCCCTCTCCTGATAATGAGATTGATGACTAATTCATATGCCATAGTATAGCCTTCATCCAGCAGCTGGTGGAAGTAGAAGCAGACACCCATAGCTAAACCTTGAACTGAAATCCAGTTGCAGAGAAGGAGGACTGATGAGCAAAGGGGTCCATACCAGGCTGGTGAAACCCACAGAAACAGCTGACCTGAACAAGGGAGATCTCTTGGTCCCCAGACTGATATCTGGGAAACCAGCATGGGACTGATCCAGACCCCCTGAATGTGGGTGTCAGTGAGGAGACCTTGGAAATCTATGGGGCCTCTTGAGTGGATCAGTACTTATCCCTAGCATAGGAATGGACTTTGGGAGCCCATCCTACAGGGAGGGATACTCCCTGAGCTTAGACACAAGGGGGTTGGCCTTGGCCCTATCCCAAAGAATATGACAGACTTTTAAGACACCCTAAGGAAGACCTCACTCTCCCTGGGGAGCAGAGAGGGTATAGGATAGGTAGGGTGTTAGTTGGGGGAGGGGATAGGGGAGAAGGGGAGAGAGAGGGACCTGGGATTGTCATGTAAAATAATTTTCTTTCTAATAAAAAAAAAAGAAAAAAGAAAGAGGACTGGGGGTATTCTTCAATGGTAGAACGTGCCTGGTTTGTGTGAAGACCCAGGTTACATCCACACTACAAAACAGTGCAAACTTCAGTCACCTCTAATGTGAATTACGATGGTGTAAATGCTGCTTTATATTAAAGAACTCAAACAAAGCTGGTGGAAGAAGGAATAGAAAAAAAATAGAAAAGGAGCTGCTGAATTTCTGAGGAGGTGACGGTCCCTGGACTTGTTGCTGTCACCAGGAGTGGTTCTTTTTGGCTGCTGGATCCTGGCCAGCCCAGGAGATAACATCCCTAGGGCCTGCTCCCCTCCTTATGGGTTTCCTTTTTTTTCTGTGCAGACCGCTAGGGCAGTAGGAGCTGCTGCCACCTTCCAGGGAGGGCCATGGCCGCGGCTCCCGGGGAGCGGCTGCGAGAGGAGGCTCGGTGCTCCGTGTGCCTGGACTTCCTGCAGGAGCCCATAAGTGTGGATTGCGGCCACAGCTTCTGCCTGCGGTGCATCTCCGAGTTTTGTGAGAAGTCGGACAGCGCTCAGGGCGGCGTCTACGCCTGTCCCCAGTGCAGGAGTCCCTTCCGGCCCTCCAGCTTCAGGCCCAATCGGCAGCTGGCCAGTCTGGTGGACAGCGTGCGGCAGCTGGGGTTGGGTATTGGACACCCCGGGACGCGCCAGTGCGCGAGGCACGGTGAGGACCTGAGCCGCTTCTGCGAGGAAGATCAGGCAATGCTGTGCTGGATCTGTGACACTAGCCCTGAGCACCAGAGCCACCGCACTGAACCGCTGCAGGAGGCTGCCAGCCGCTACCAGGTGAGACTCTGCTCAGGTCCCCGAGAGGAAAATAGGGAGAACCTGGGGCAGGTTAACCTGGGAATTGAAGGGACTAATTCTCCAAACAGATCCAAAAGGTGCGACTAGTTTCCTAAGTAACTCCCAGGCGCCTTCCTTCCCTGGTCTCCCCATCTTTATTGGCTCACACTCACCTAAGCTGCCTGAGGCTTTTGCCCCTGGGAACCCCAGGGCTGGGCTTCTGTTAAGCCCAGCCTCTGGTCACAATGGGCCACGTGCCGCCTGTGGTTCGCCCCCTGCTGAGAGCACTGCTGGCTGCTCAACCAAGAGGGGCTCCCTATTGCTTCCAGTCTCAGTGTGTATTAACATCCCCCTATGCGCCCCTACACCTCGGAACCGCAGAAGGCTGACCACTCATCTTCCTCCAAATTTGCCGGAAACGTTTTAAGTGCATTGAAGTTTCCAACTTCCTGAACAACCCTTACCAGGGATGCCAGTGTGGTCTTCCTTCCGTTGGCACCCTGATGGAAGGAGCAGTGGCTTCTTAAGATGTTTGCTGGTTTATTTTCTCTAAAATTAAAAATTGGGGTATTTTTCTCAACTTACTGAAAATCTTTCTCTTCCTCTTGGTTTTGTAAGAATTCAGGCATGGGTACTTTTATAAACAGATTTAAAAATTATGATCCTACCTGTGTAAGTCCTGAAAACATCACACAGCTTGGCTAGCCAGACATTTCTGATACTATTTTCTATAAATATTCTGTGGCTTTTTTTTAAATTTCAATCAAATGCCAAATAAACACTATGTAGGCCTTTCTGCCAATCAGCTATGGCTGTCCAAGGCCCCTGCTAAGCGTGCACAGCTCTTATCCTAACCAAACACAGATCCAGCAGAATCCGCCCTGTCACTGTTGTCCCCTGGGCCTGCCATGCTGTTTGTCACATCCTTGGTGTGGCTCATGGTTTCTTGGGGCTGACAGAGCAAAATGTTCCCACAGCAAAACAAATCCCACCTCAGTCTTGACAGGCACTACCACAAGTTCCAAGGCTGTTTTATATGCACATTCTACAGAGCTCTATAGCAGCTTCCTTTCTAGTGGAGCCATGTATATGTAGGATTTATTGATTAACTTTTATGGTGGGGTTCATGTATTTTCCTTCCCAAAGCATATTTGTGTATGTGTTCTCTGTAATCAAGTATACATATGTGCCTCCTGCAGGGTCCTATTGCTGAAGGAAATGAAGTTTTTGTTATACCCTCTCCACTCCTTGGGTAGGGACACTTGCTGGCAACATGCCAGTCTGAGTTTGAGCCCTAAACCCACATGATGGAAGGATAACTAACTCCTGCAAGTTGTCTCTGAGTTCCATGTGTCTCTGGCACTCTTGTGGACACACACACACACACACACACACACACACACACACACACTTACACTAAAAAATGTAAAAAAAATAAGCTCTTAAGTAATAAATAAGAAATTTCATTATACTTCAATCTATCAACAGTGGATGGCAATTCCTCTACTGCATCATAGTTTTTTATAAATTCACTGTAAACATCTTCTTATTCAAAATTGGCATTATATTTTATAAAATACAACTATCACCATAATTGTATTTCTAACCATTAAATATACTACAACAGCTTATTTGTGTTCTATTGTTTCTTTATCTTTTCACCTCACATTTTTACATTGGAAAGAGTAACATAATGAAAAATTCTTAGGTACATCTTGGTGTCTGGCACCAGACAAGGTATCTGCCAAAGGTATCTTCTGAGGTTAGTGAGTACTGAGTTAAGCCAGCTGGGGACTCCCCAGCTGCTCTTGGTACTTTACACCCAAGTAAACTAAAGGCCGCCTGAGAGTTCATCTGCGGTGGTCTTGTGTTGTCTTCCCAAACAGAGGATGCTCCAAGCAGCTTTGGAACTTGTGAGGAAGGAAATGGAAGAGGCTCTGATGCAGGAGACTAACGTGGGGAAGAAGACTGTCATTTGGAAGGTGAGGACAGAACTGTGGCTTCAGGGAGCTCTCAGGCCAATGGTGTGAGACATTTTTAACTCTCTCACACTCATGATCCAACTCCTGAGTTGCTATCTCCTCCAGAAAGCATCACGGTGCCCTCCTGGGCCAACCTGTTCCTATTAAATTCTGTTGGTATGACCTGACTTATAAATAAGTAGCTTTGCTCTCTGAATCTTACCGCCAAACTCACTGCTATACGCCAACCACCTCAATCCATGATTCACAAACAGATCTATGAAATGAATGACAATCAATGCTACACAACATGTATAACAGAGTACAGAGAACAGCAACCATCCCAGAAGGACGGTCAGCCATCTGCAGCCACACATCCTCACATTGCACCTCACCCAGCCTTTTTTCTTTCTTATGTATCTCATTTGCATACGTGGATTCAGTGTTTCTGAACTTGGGTTATCTCCAAATGAGCACATATTGGAGCATGCTGCTGCCACTTACTGGGCAGAGATACAGTAACCCATAACAAAATATCCCTTGGATCTCTTTAGGAGTTGTAGACCTTAAGGTGGAAACCAGGATAATGGTCTGAATCTAATGTGTGAGCCAGCACCTGAGGGACACTTAGCTCTTTCTTGGCTGTGCAGAAAATGTTTACCGCCATCAGCATCTAGTACAGTACATTTGGAGCCAGGGCTCAGGGGCTAAAGTGCTTGTCATGCAACCATGAGGACCTGAATTTGGATCTCCAGCACTCACATCAAAATTTTGGGGTGGCAGTGCATGCCTGGAACCTTGGTGCTGGGATTGGGCATGCAGAGACAGGCAGATTCCCAGGGATTGCTGGACTGCCTAGCCTAAACAGTAAGAGCAGGGTTCAGGGAGAAGCCCTGCCATTCCAAATGAGGTGGGGGTGGAGGACAATTGAGGGAGCTACCTAAAGTAAACCTCCGGCCTTTACATTCAGGTGAACACACACACACACACACACACACACACACACACACACACACACACACACACACACGGGCACTAAAAAGAACATCTGCTCTTAATCTCAAGCTTTTCACAGTTCTAAATCTGGGTTTCTTTAATCTCTCTGTTGTTTCTAGTAGATACAGTGGCTGGTAGAATAAATAGTAACTAGTATTGTATGATGGCTGGACACTGTTCACAGATGAGCTGATGGTCACCAACTGCCCACCCCACCCCGACACTTCTCTCTATTTCACATATGATCCTGAAGCTTGTATCTGGAAATGCTTGCCTTCAAATCTATGTCTAATTGAGATCCTGGGTCCAGTAGCCTGTTTCCAGCTGTTGCTGTGCCAGCCTCCTATCCCCCATACAAATGGTTCTGGCTTCTGCATGCTCTTAGAACACAGCCAGCAGTCAGTTCAAGGGAAAAGCAGAGACGACTCCGGGCATGCCCCCCTTAGCTCCACTGCCCCACACTTGAAAGCAGGAGGCCCCAGTAGCACCTCACAGCATCCTCCATGACCCAGCCTGCTGTGACTCCACAGGAGAAGGTGGAGATGCAGAGACAGCGCTTCAGGTTGGAGTTTGAGAAACACCGGGGCTTTCTGGCCCAGGAGGAACAGCTGCAGCTGAGGCGGCTGGAAGAGGAGGAGAGAGCAACCCTGCAGAGACTACGTGACAGTAGGAACAGGCTGGTCCAAAGGAACAAGGCCCTGAAGGAGCTAGCTGAAGAGCTGGAAGAGAGGAGCCAGCAGCCAGCCCTTGGGCTTTTGGAGGTGAGGCAAGCTCCTGGGGTGTAGGCAGAGGTGAGGCTAAGGGACAGAGATGAGATCTTGTCATCTGGATACTGCACCTAGGCATGCTTGTTCTTAGTGAAAGAATGTAGAACTGATATAGAAGGCAGGAGAATCTGAGGGGACCCTTTAACAAGTGAGTGTTCACAAAAAGTTATGTGTTGACTATCTTTAGATTTTATGTGATTCATGTACATTATACACACACACACACACACACACACACACACACACACACACACACACACGCACACACACTTCTTTTAGCAGAGAAAGTGCCACCAGATATTAATGGTGTCCTTTCTCATCAATGTAGATCAAATGGTCAGCTTTGATGTGATGGATCAAAGAATCAGACACTTATTATTCCTTACAAAGACATTAAGGGTAACGTGTGTGTTGTGTGTGTGTGTGTGTGTGTGTACCTCAAATACACCCTTCAGATATTTTGATGCCTTCCCCCCAAATATATCTTCATCTAGTACAGGGTCTAACTCTACCAAAAGATCCAATTGGCAGAATTATCAATGCAGAAATAGCTAAACTGATAGATTTTGGGGGAAACAGATGTAAAGTGTGTGCAGCATGATTCTATTCCAATTACGACGGGGTGATTTGTCACTGAGACTATTGGCTGTTGAAATCCTGAGACTTCTGGCTGTTTAAAGCCCAAGATTCTTGACGTTTAAAGCCGATTATTCCTGTAAAGAGCAGGGGTTTGTTGTTCCTCAAAGCTTCATCTTAGGTGTTAGCAACTTTCAAATATTTCTACTGACGTCTTTACTGTGCCTCTGCCTGACTTCAGAAAGAAGTCAGAGGCCTGACTTATCTTTCCTTTTCCTTTCCAGGGAGTGAGAGGAGTCTTGTCCCGGTATGTTTCATTTCTGAATCAGGGTGGGGTGGCTGGTGCAGGGGAGGTAGGCCCCTGGTGACCACACTGACACCTGTGGGCTCTGCATATTTCCAGAAGCAAAACTGTCACACGACTGGAACCAGAGGCCATCCCCTTGGAGCTGAAGACGGTGTGCTGCATCCCTGGTATGAGGGAGATGCTCAAGAAATTCCAAGGTAAGTATCCAGGTCCTCAGATCCGCTACCTCCCTGTTACAAAAAGAATGAGAGACAGGAAGAGGTCAAAGGAAGTTAGTTTGGGCCAGAACTTGGGAAAGGAAAACTCCCAATCTCTCTCCATGTTTGCCTGTAAAAGTCTCACAATGTGTAGAAAAGATAAATGAAGACCAGGGTGCATACGTGAAAGAGTGCATGAGTGCATTCATGGGTGTATATGCATGCGTGCACAGACTCAGCTATTAGATACATCTTTTCCTCTGGCTCCCAGGTTCTGTCCTTTTCTTACCCAAAGCATGGCTGCATTTTGTAGAGAGACTGTTGGTTCCTGGGGCAGGCTCTCAGTGCAGCTGACTCTGTGCATGTCACGTGGAGGTAACAATCAGAGCCCAAAGTCCTAGAGGCAAAAGTCAGCCAAGACTTATTTGAGAGCATGCTGTCATGAATGGACTATGGGGACCCAAAGCTTAACCTCTGCCTTGGTGCTTGTCATCAGGTATAAGGCCAAATAAAGCAAAAATTATCATTTTTTTCTCCTTTCATTCTCTCAATGACTTCAGCACCTTTGATCACTGAAATGTGTTAGGTTTTCCCTCTGACAGTTGATCAGTGTCCCAGTAGGTTCCCTAACTAGGAATCTAACATAGTTCCCTTTCTGAAGAGTTCAGCCCAGAGACAATATCAAGCTGACAGTCCACCCCAGAGGACTGACACCCGCCACCAACAAGTAGATTGTGGCCTCCATTTTAAGGGTTTTTTGTTTGTTTGTTGTTTTGTTTTGGTAAGTATACAAAGCAATGGGTTTCTTTATTTTAAAAGTGATTTCTTCATTTATTTTCTGTATGAGTTGTTTTGCCTGCATCATGTGTGTACAGTGCCCTTGGAGACCAGATGAGGGCATCAGATCTCCTGCAACTGGAGTTATAGATGGCTTATGGGACACAATGTGGGTGCTGGGAACAAAACCCCAGATTCCTGTGCTCTTAGCCACTGAACCATCTTTCTATCCCCAGCGATGGGTTCTTTATGACATTTTCATACATGTGCATCATTGTACTTTGCTTATACTCAATCCCATCCCCACTGGGACCCCCTTACCTCCTGTCTGTCTCTGTCCCTCGCCCAAATATCTCCCCCCCCCCACTTTTTTCTTTCATGTCCTACAGCTGGATAGATGACATATTTCCCATTACCAATATCAGAGCTCTAGGCCTTCAATTAAGGTCTTTGATTTCTTTTGAGTTGATTTTTGTGTCAGCTAGATGATAAAGGTCTAGCTTCACTCTTCTGCATGCAGATATCCAGTCTCCCTGCTGAAGAGACTCTCTCTTTTTTTTTTTTTCAATGCATGATTCTGGCATTTTTGTTGAGACTCATTTGGTTGTAGTTGTGTGAGTTTACCCCTGGGTCCTCTCTTCTTTTCCACTGCTCTGCACACCGCTGTATAGCACTACACTATAGTCCACTGTATCAGCACTATACTCATCTTGTCACTATGGCTCTGTGGTATAATTTGAGATCAGGTATTATGATGCTTTCAGCATTGCTCTTTTTGATCAGGGCTGCTTGAATTCTCTGTGTCCCATGTGCTTCCATATAAATTCTGGGATTGCATCTCCTATCTCTAAGATTTCTATTTGAAATTTGGTCGGGGATCATAGTAATCTGCAGACTGTTTTAAGTAACATAACCATTTTCATAATAATAATAATAATAATAATAATAATAATAATAATAATTCTGCCAATCTCTGGGCAAGGAGGTCTTTCCATCTTCTGGTGGTGTCTTTCAATTTCTTCCCTCAGTGCTTTAAAGTTTTATTTGTAGAAGCTTTCACCTCTTTGGATAGGTTCATTTCTGTAGTTTTGGGAGGACTTTTGTTATTATTTTTTGTTTTATTTTGGCTTTTTAGAAACTACCGTGCATGGTATTTTTCTCTCTTTCTCATTAAGATCATTGTTTGTAGATAGAAAAGATACTGATATTGGATGTGAGTTTTATATCCCACCGCTTTGCTGAAGGTGTTTAAAATGTCTAAAGTTTTCTGGTGAAGTCCTGAGGGTTTTTAAAATACATTGATTATACCACCCGGAAATAGGAATAACTTAATTTCTTTCTTCAAATTTGTTCTCTTATTTCTTTATCTTGCCTTATTGCTCTGGCTAAGACTTCAAGCACTACATAGTGAGGACTGTGTGTATTCTTTTCTCATCTCTGACTTTAAAGGAAACGCTATGTTTATCTTCTATAACCTTTGTTATGTTGAGGTATCATGAAGGGATGGATATTCAGCATCATGAAAGGTCCTTCCTGTATCTGTTGAGATGATCATGTGATTTCTGTCCTTAGGTCTATTTAAGTACTGGTGTCTTAGTTGGGGCTACTGTTGCTGTGATCAAAGTTCATGACCAAAAGCAAGTTGGGGACGAAAGGGTTTATTCAACTTATGTATCCACATCACAGTTCACCATCAAAAGAAGTAAGGACAGAAACTCAAGTAGGGCACAAACCTGGAGGCAGCAGCTGATGCAGAGACCATGGAGGGATGCTGCTTACTGACTTGCTCAGCCTGCTTTCTTTTAGAACCCAGACTACCATCCCAGGGATGGGATGGACCCTCCCCCTTCAGCCACTAATTAAGAAAATGCCTTACAACCAGATCTTTTGGAAGCATTTTCTCAATTGAAGTTCCCTCCTTTCAGATAACTCTAGCTTGTGTCAAGTTGACACAAGACCAGCCAGCACAGCTGGGTTGCTTATACTAATTTGTGTATATCAAACCATCTTTTCATAGCTAGAATGAAATGAACATGGCAATGGAATATGGCATTCTTAATGTGTTCTTAAATTTGGTTTGAAAGTATTTTACTGAAATTTTCTGCATCCATTTTCATTAGGAAAGTTTGTAGTTTCCTGTTGTGTCCTTCTCTGGGTTTGGTATTAGAGTGATACTGGCTCCATCGAATGAGCTTGGTAGCATCCTTTCCCATTCTTTTTTATAGAACTGTTTGGGAGTATGTTAACTCATCTTTAAATGGCTGGTAGGATGGCAGTGCAGTTGATTGGTCCTGGCCCGTATTTCTGATTGATCATTTGTCAGCAGAGTTTCTCAGGACTTCCCTCCTCAGGGCCAATTAATCCAATTAATTTGTGAGGCCTGCTTGCAGAATACAGGGAACACCACTTGGCTACTTATTGTGAAGGAGTTACAGAGCATGCAGAGGGACAGGCAGACACAAAAGATGAGTGAGGAGAAAGGAGAAGAGGTTCAGCTTCTGCTCCAACCCTACCCCTCCCCACACCAGACTCCTCCTTCCAGGAACCTCTGTGTGGTTAGCGCTCTGGAGGCCAGACACTCTGGTATTTTCCTTTGCACACAAACAATGGGTTTAACTGTGTCATTGGGCAATGGAAGTCCCAGTGTCTAAGACAGAGTTCTGTGAGTCCCAACTCAAGGCTTTTTCCAGGCTCAGCTTTTCTGGATGAGAGAAATGAGAAACTGTTTGAAGGTTCTTAGTGGTGTCCCTCCGAGATTTTACCTGCTGGAACTGAAGCTCAGTGATACCATGCAAGGCTTTAGAGTCCATCCGAAGCACAGTAGAATAAATGTAGGCAGGGAGGGAAGGAGGGAGGGGGGAAGGAGACAGGGGAGGGAGGGGAGAAGGAGACAGGGAGGGAGGCAGGGGGGAGGGGGTAAGGTTTTACTAGGCCTTTCTGCTCATTTTCATGCTTGGCACAACTCCACAGTGGATGTGAAGCTGGACCCCGCCACTGCCCACCCCAGCCTGCTCTTGACGGCCGACCTTCGCAGTGTGCAGGATGCGGAGGTCTGGAGAGATGTCCCAAGCAACCCTGAGCGCTTTGACACCTGGCCCTGCATCCTGGGCCTGCAGGGCTTCTCCTCTGGGAGGCACTACTGGGAAGTCATCGTGGGGGAAAGGGCAGAGTGGGGGCTAGGGGTTTGCCAAGACTCGGTGACGAGAAAGGGGGAAACTACACCATCTCCAGAGAACGGTGTCTGGGCCATGTGGCTGCTGAGAGGAAGCGAGTACATGGTCCTGGCCTCTCCCTCGGTACCTGTGTTCCAAGATGAGCGACCTCGTCGCATTGGGATCTTTCTGGACTACGAAGCAGGAGAACTCTCCTTCTACAACATCACAAATGGGTCTTATATCTACACGTTCAGCCATCTCTTCTCTGGCATTCTCAAACCCTACTTTTTTGTCTGTGACACGACTCCTCTTATCTTACCTCCCATGACAGAAGCAGGGTCTGGAAACTGGACTCCCAGGGGTCTCCTTGATCTCGCTGCTGCTGTTAGAAGCGAGGAGTACTAAAACCATCCAGAAGTGCTATGCTTCACAGGAGTCCCGGATGGATGGGGAACATGGCTGTGCCCTGCTTCAACGAACCACAGCAACACCATCTCTGCAGGCTTGTTCTGTGGAAATTCTCCAGTGGGGACTACGGAGTGGATCCAGGGTGGTTTACATACTGAGGAACTATGTGGAGTGAGTGACTTTGAAAGGACATCAGGCTCATCAAACCCTGTTGCCAGAGATCTCGTCTTTCCTTGGAGCATGTTCACAGTAATAAGCTAGAATTAAATGAGATTGCCCGTTCATCCTCAACAGTCCAAATATTAGGATTTAGGAATAACAATTCTACTTGATTCTGTTTGCTTTATTTTTTGAGACACAGTCTTCCTGTATAGCCACGGCTGTTCCCAAACTCTTGCCTCAGTGTCTTGGGCGCAGGTGTGCACCATAATGCTTGGGTGAGAAATGAGATTGCTTTAAAAATAACTGGATATTATTCTAGTGAGACCCATAATTCTGAAACTTTTTTATTTTTCTTTCCTGATTACATTCTCCCTCTTTTGCTTTATGTCTCATCCTGCTTAGTCTTACAGTTCCTTCTAGATTAATATATTCATTAATAGAATTATTCCTTTGTAGCCTTGTATTTCCTAGTACCATAGTAGATTACTTTCTATCTTATTTTCTGTTATTTATTTATTTATTTATTTATTTATTTATTTATTGTCCTTTGAGACAGGGGTTCTCTGTGTAATTGCCCTGGTTGTTCTGGAACTCACTTTGTAGACCAAGCTGTCCTAGAACTCACAGAGATCTGCCCGCTTCTGCCTCCCGAGTGCTGGGATTAAAGGCATGCACCACCACTGTTCTGCGTTTTCTTTTAAAAAGATTTTATTTTTCTGTGTATATGTGTGTAAGTCTGTGCATGTGTATGCTACATCAATGCAAGCGCCAGCAAAGGCCAGAAGAGGGTGTCAGATCCCTGCAGCTGGAATTACAGGCAGTTGTGAGCTGCCCCCGCATGGGTGCTGGGGACTGAACTCCATGCCTCTGGAGCAGAAAGCCGTTTTAATCACGGAGCCATCTTTCCAGTCCCTGCCCCCTTCATTTGGAACCTGTTCTCAACTATTTTGAAGTTCATTACTCTAAATGCAATATCACGGATTCCTAAACCTCCCCCTTTGTCTTTGGATTTGTTGTTTATTTTAAATGCTTTTTGAAGATGTACTTATTTTACATGTATGGATGTGTTGCTCCCATGTATGCTTGTGTAACATGTGTGTGTACAATGCCCAAGGAGGTCAGGAGAGGCATTCAGATTTTGAACTGGAGTTATGAACAGTGGCAAGCCAAAGAACCAACCCAGGTCCTCTGTAACAGTAATGGAAGCCATGCTCTGACATTTGTGAGGGGGGCATGCCTGTTATCCTAGTATCAGGGAGGCAGAGGCAGGACTTTGAGGCTAGTGTGGGCTCCATAGCAAGATCCTACCTCAACAACAACAACAACAACAACAAAAAGTTAGAGAATGTAGCTTAGTTGTTAAGCACTTGGCTGACTTGTTTAACATCCTGAACCCAATACTCAAAACCTAAACAGGTAGGCATTTCTCAGAAGTTTAGATTTTTTTTTTCTTTTGGGATCTACTAATGACTAGGTTACTGGCTTGAAAGCTGACTTTCCATTCAAGCTCCATCACTCACAGTGACAAATCTCAGAAAGGAAACAGCATGTGCTTACTTTGTGCTTGCCTTCTGCCTCTTCACCTGATTGATATTGGTTCTTAAGACCTCAGTCAGATAATAATCCTTCCCACCCAAACTCAGCTTCTGGATATGATCCTATGCAGGAAGCACTGATGACACCCTCGTGGTGTAATGGAGACTTCTGAGGTTATCATTGGTGAGTGGCCAGAGTTTAACTCTTATTTAAATACTATGTAAGGATGGTGATGAAATGCTCATGATATGTAACTTATTTTTCAAGTATATTCTATGTCTTTCTAACAAAACCCTGAAAGGCCATTGAAGGCTCCCCTACTCTCTCTCCTCTCTGCATGGTAAATAAGTGTTAAAGTGTCATGTTCTGAAATGCCAGCCCTATAAGAATTATTGGCAAATTCAGTTATCTTTATAATACTCCACCAAAAACTTCATTTTCCTCTTCAACTTTAAATTTCAAGATGTTTTCCTTTTGCATGGATATTTTATGGCCCACATTATTACATCTAATCACGTAACTGACACAGCTTTCTAGTTTGTTAAAAACTGGTCATATGCAGAAAATTCTCTGCTCTGTCTCTCATTTACAGCTAGGAAATGACAAGTCTTCACCATGCCCCAGTATATAGGTCACAGACCATACAAGCCATCTTAGGGCACGATACGGGTAGAACAAAGGGGCTTTAGCTTACCAATAGAGCCTGATCAATGGACCAATGATTGGCCTGAGGTGACATCTCCCATGGGATCTCTAACACAGGGACATGGAAACTATCTTGTTTGGACTGAGATAATAGATGCATCTGAGTCCCAGGACCACCCTTCCTGCTATGGAGACCTTAATTCCTGTCTCTGGAGTGTCTCTGAGTTTCTCCATCTCACAGTGCCTCCTAGCAAGATGTCAATCACCAACCTAGCATGAGCCATTGCAGACTTCATCCTCTGTATTCTAAGATTTCAAATCTTGCATCTCCTGCTTTGATCCTTCTCCTTGACTTTCCAATCCTGAATTGTTCTCAACATCCTTTCTGGATTTCTAGCCTCCTTGGCTGTAAAACCCTCCTGTTTCCCTACCTTCCCTACCCTTTTCCCCAAACAATACATTTTTATATATAACTGTTGGCTTGAACTGTACAGGCCTTTAAAATCCAGCCAGTCTAAAACTTAGCCTCAGACCCTACCACAGTACAATCTCCCTCTAATTAACAACAGAAAAAAAGTCTCATATCTGATGCATGGCAGCATCCTTCCTTCAGTTGCTCAGACCAAGCAACGCCTTTATTGTGTTCTTGACCCCACTGTCCACCTCTGGTCCCTCAGCAGGGACAGTGTGCTCTGCTTTCTAAAGGGCTAAGAGTCCAGCCCGTCTTGATCTCTAGCTGCTGAGATCTTAGCCTGCACTGTTACTCCCTCCCCTCTGCATCACTGTACCCATCCATCTCTCTACAGTTTCCCAGCTGGCCCTTCCCTTGCTCACATTCCTCTTCAGCACATCCTCTCAGGCCCCAGACAGCCATGCCACTACACTGACCCTCTCAGTAGGGTAGGAGTCTAGTGAAAACTTCACTCTTCGTGGTGAGCTCTTGGGCCCTCAAAGACCTGAGCCTGATCCTGATCCCTCCTCCAGTTCCGTCTTCCTCCCTCACCTCCCTTTTCATTCTGCTTTAGCTACCTTGCCTCCATGGTGGATCTACATCAAACCAAGTACTTCCCATCACAGGACTTCTCCCAGCTGTGATTTCTGCTTGTAACTCTCCTTTCCTGGTACCTCTTCATCTGTTTCCTTCTCTCTGATAAACCCACGAAAAGGCTTCTCACTGAAGACCTCCTCTTTCCACACCCCAAAAACACACCTTCCCAGTTCTGCTTCACCGGGCTCATAAGACTTGCTTACCCCATATAGTATATATCAGTGCTCAGTACCCCTGAAGTCTTATTTATGAAGTTTTATTTAATTACTAATTTATTTGTTCTTTGTGGTATGACGTGAGCATCATGAAGAGAACTGGATATTTATTAATGACAATATATTCCTAAGCATATCCCAAGATCTCAAACACTGGTTGGGTGTGGTTATAGCTGAATGCATTATTTGTTCAATAAGTAAATGATTAATCTGGAAAGAGAATTAAATGATGCACCTAGAAATGTTTTACAAAATGCAATATACATATACTATTTGTAAACAGTCAACCAACATCCAATAAAGGATAATGCCAGGTGCTAAATTGTCAAGTCTATTTTAGATCCAGGAAAAAAAAATCTAATTAGAAAGCCACCTTGGGAGAAGCACAAGATTCCAGTGACAGGGTAATGCTGCATTTCCAGGTAGGCTTTCGCTGAGCCTGCTGGAGTTTTGGGTCCTTGCAACGTTACAGTGACACTATTGTGTATTGCCTCAGGATCTATAGGCCATGTGTCAGATGTTATACTGATTTGGAATGCTGAGAGGCTCCTAGGAACTTAGATTAAACATTTCTATAAAGAATTTGACACCTGGAGCAAGGAGATGGCTCTGTGGTTAAGTTGTCTTGAAAGTGTGAGGGCAGGAGTTTGGAGTCCTAGAACCCAGGTAGACACCCTCATGGTGTATGGGCCTCTCTTCTGAGCTGTATGACAGGACATTCCCTTGTGTGATGTCTGGTCTCTGCTGTCCTCCCCATCATATTTATCCTACTGTGCATCCCTCTTAGTACAAACTGTACCTTTTCTAGTCTGCAATATTATCATTTTCCACTTTCCCTTACTTCCTTCACTCTGCTCTGACAATTAGGAAACTCTCTCCTCTATAGAGAATTATTAAGTCAACCCCCAACATTAGATTCACTTGTCCTAATCTATAAATCTCAAGTTGCATCTGTAAATTCATACCTATATTTCCAGCAGACTAGATGAGTTCGTTACAGAAGTAATTTCATGAATATTTCCCTTTTCTTTTGTCCCACTCTCCTAAATAAAATCACTCATTTAATACATGAATTACCTAAGTAGACCAGTTTTCTCAGCATACTAAAAAGATCCAGAATCAGGAATACTAGAGGAAGACAATATATGGCATTGGCCCTACCCACTAGCCCAACTTTGAGTGGCAGCTCCTACTCCCAGCATCCCACAGGGCAGAGAAAGTGAAGGCAGTAGAAAATTTGTTAAACTTCTCCTCTCTCTCATCATTGGTCCCTCAGTTTGTGGCTGGTGGCCTTCTGTCACTATTTTACCATACACAGAGGAGAAAAGGGTGCAGCCAGCCAGCATCTGTACAAATACTCACCCAGGGACCCACAATGTACACAGCAGCTGGCAGGGAATATTTTCTGTAGCTACATTAAGTCATAAGTGCCTCCACAGCCATTTTGATGAATTCCTTAGCCAATGGCTTTAATTCCATTTGCTGGTCTCGAATACAGCCTTGCTGATGTCAGGAACTTGACATCAGCTTCTATTATTAGGACTATTTTCTATTTAGTTTTTTCCTGTAAGTTTTTTTTTTATTGTGTGACATCATTTTCCCCTCCACAATAGCATTAGAAACAAGGGCACAGGTCTGTGGAGGGCATTCAGTGGCTGACACTTGCCTGGACTCCATTCACAGTACCACAGAGAAACAGTAAATATAAGTGTGTTCACAGCTAAAGAAACCAGGGAGCTCATGATATTAGTTCCATCTCTAAAACTAAAATGCAAACATATCCATGACATTTTCCCAAATTCAATAATATAAATAAGAGCTAATACAAGATTACCTGTCAACTCATTAACTGAATCTTTCTGCTGTTTAGAAAAACAGGCTTTTTTTGACACAAAATTATTGGATAAAGATATAAAAACAAACAAAAAACATTTGACTGTTTTTTATGGATCTTAGGTTTTAAAAAGTTGTGTGATCAGCCTAGTGATGGTGGCACACACTTTTAATCCAAGCACTTGGGAGGCAGAGACAGGCAGATCTCTATGAGTTCAGGCCATCCTGTTCTACAGAGCAAGTTCCAGGACAGGCTCCAAAGCTACACCAAGAAACCCTGTCTCAGAAAAAAAGTTTGTGATCCTGCCCTGGGTGGAATTGGAGTAGTTGTGCCTCAGATGATTTTTTTTTAAGCCACATAGCGATTCTTGTGAACAAGGAGAAGAAGAAAATCGGCCCCTGTGTACTCGTGTCTTTTGAACAACAGACTGAGTGCCCAAATTTTACTTGTATGTTATATTAAATTATTTTTCTATCAAGGGACAAATTCTCATGGCCCCCATTTTCTGGTTGGACCTGTGGGGACTGGGACATTGAGATGGCACAGGATTACAAAAAACTGAATGTGCTAATGACCCTAGTGGGTTCAGAAGATTGCCCAGAGCTTTGAGATGCTGAGGGAATGTGGTCCCTGCCTCCCATGGGGATGATGATGATTCTACACACCCTCTCCCAGAACTCTCTCTCTCCATCTCCTCTGGAGAACTGCATGTTTGCAACTTCAGCATTCCTCTCTGCAAGCATCAAGACACATCACACAGAGGATGCTGGCAAGCCAGGGACAGGCATGTGGGTTTTCTCCACAGTGACTCCAACTGCAACAGCTATGTGCCTCTAATTGCAGAAGACACTGCATGTTTAGGCTAGATCACCTCTGCGGGGCCACACCTTCTGCACTGGGGTACGCAGTGGTACCAGCTGCATCCAAGTACCATGGTGAGTAGGTTCTGAATCTGGGAGCTGAGCTCAGATATCTGTACTTTTCAGCTGGTTTGTGAAACACAGATAGACTTAGCTCAGTGGAGTAGTGTTCACCCAACTTGTGTCAGGCTTAGCTCAGTAGAAGAGTGTTCACCCAGCTTGTGTCAGGCTTAGCTCAGTGGAGGAGTGTTCACCCAACATGTGCCAGGTTGAGCTCAGTAGAAGAGTGCTTACCTAGCTTGTGCCAGGTCCTGGGGGATGGAGGAATGAGAATCGCAGACTCACCTAGAGGACAGTGGCAGCACAGGGACACAGGCTGTATTGCTTAACTATTAGAGTGGTCCTCTCAATAAGACAACAGTTACACTGGCTGAAACTGTTGAGACTGAAACTAAGAGAACTGAAATCCTGGACCAAATGCTAATGTCCTGGGCACAGCAGGAGAAAGGATGCCCCTTCAGAAAGAGCAAGGGCAGGGGGAACCCTTCCCAGAGCCTTTCTGACAGCAAAGGTGCTGTGTAGGCCCAAGAACCCCTTTCTCAGAGAGAGGCCAGTGCTAGTGGGAAATCTCTGTGAAGCCGCTGTGAGGAGAGATGTCATTCCTGTCTCCCTTTCAGGTCTTATGTTTGTTTGGTTTGTTTTAGGGAGAGAGACAATTCTCATATTAGAAAAATCAACAGCTCAGTAGAATCAAATCTGAAATAGTGTTTTTTGTAGGATTTGGGGATCCCAGTAGTGGCTTCGGGCCTTGCAGAGACAGAAACCCCAAGTGACATGCGAATCTGCTGAATTTTTTCAAGAGGGTGAGTGCAGAAGGTTTTAAGAGCTGATGCCATAGCAGCCACTAGTGTAAACATCTCCTTTAGACAATGAGCATAAAAAGGTCCCAAACCTTCCCAGGGGAAAGTCGTTCTTGACTGTTTCAGTCAAGAGAATGAATGGTAGGAAGGACATCGGCACCTCGGCTGCCCTGAAAGTTGGACCCAAGCCCTTCATGTGCTAGGACTGGTTTCTCAGTTCCCCATCCTCCATTCTCCGACTTTCTCCAGATTCCTGAGTCAAACACTAGGAAATCCTGCAGTGCTTCCAAGCACTGGGTTGTTATTATAGTGACTGGAGACCCATCTCAGCCGTCTATGCTTTCAGCATCTTTTATCTTCGTTCATATCTCCCTTCTCATTTGTTAGTGTTTAGGAGAAAGCAAAGAGAGCTAAGGTCATGATCTTTGAGAAGATAATGGCAAAGATAAAAAAAAAAAAGATAGGTTAGCATGACTCACAGGGTGGGAGAGATGGCTCAGTAGTTAAGAAAACTGCTCTTGCAGCAAACCTTGGTTGGGCTCCCAGGAGGCTCACCAACCACATTTAGCTTCATCTCCAGGGGATCTGATAGCCCTTCCTGGCCTCTGCAGGCACCTGCACAGAGACAGACAGACAGATGCACAGACAGGCACAAACAGACACACACACACACACACACACACACACACACACACACACAGGTTTATATGTGTACTTTTCCTGTATGATATGAGAGAGATCCATTTTCACATCTTTTCTCAAAAAAGCTGGTAAGAAAAACCTACAAAAAAATAAGAAATGAGGAAGTGTCTTATAGGAAAACAAAAGGTTTACAAACAAGTGACTTTTAAACATGAGATATGTTCCCATTGATGACCCAAGGAAATTTAAAACATGAAGACACTGATGTATAATCACCAATAACCATGAGTTATATATTTAAGAGAAATATGCAATGAAGTATGCAAGTGGAATATGATCCTTAAAAAATATGTCAATGGTGACTTAATAAAAAGATTTATTTCTGGGCATGGTGGTACACACCTTTAATTCCAGTACTTGGGAGGCAGAGGCAGGAAGATCTCTGTGAGTTTGAGGCCAGTCTGATCTCTATAGTGAGTTCTAGGCCAGCCAGTGCTACATAGTGAGACCCTGTTTCAAAAAGAAAGAAGGAATGAAGGAAGAGAGGGGGGAGGGAAGGAAGGAGGAAAGGAGGAAAGAGAAAGAAAAACAGTATTATTTTTTAATTTATTATTTAGTTATGTGTGTGTTCTCACTATTCATTTTGTTTTATTGTGCAGCTCAGGAAAACCCTAAACTTGTGTGTAGCCACAGATGGCCTTGAACTCTTGGTCTTCCCACTCCTGCTTCCCAAGTGCTGGGATTGCAGGAATGAACCACATTCAGTTTACTCAGTGCCGAGGATAAAACTTGGGCTTCATGCATGCTCCACAAACACCTTAAAAAGTGAACCCCGGCCCTGTATCCTGTTTTCTACATATTTGAACTTAATATATCTGGTTGGACAAAATTTCAACTGATGTCACATATCTATGCTTATTTGAATTTAGTAATTGCTCGATTCTCATTTGTAACAGCTTTGCCTGTGAAATACTAATGCTATTAACTATAAACACATGGCTTCTGGGGATAACCTGCCTGTTTTGATGCTGAGGAGAAGGTGTGGAGGGTCTGTCCTCTGATTGAGGGTCAGTAAATGCAGGGCAGATTCCTACCCAAGAGATTAATGGAGCAAGGAGATAATACTCAATTTTCAATCCTGTAAGAGAAACACGTTTTCTTTTTATTAAAACAACATGTACACTACTGAGATGTATGTAGACAGAAGTAGTGATCTCTTAAAGACTATGATTTCACCTTAAACTCCCATCAAGAATGCATGAATGGGCTCATATTCATCCATGCCTTTCTGAGGCCTGTGCGGCACTGGTGCAGGGCATGCAGGCCACCTTGGCTTTTTCTGTATGCCAAGGAAATGAGGGAATGGAAATTGGTAGATAAATTGGGTTTCTTTACACTTTTACAAACCCGGGAGAGAAAGAACCTTCCTTCTCTCTGCCTTCCTTGTAATGTGCTACAGTTTCAGAGAAAAAAATGACAAAGAGGCCAGGGACTATGCATGTGCTATTTAGCTGTGAGATGATCAGTTGGTCTTCTCCAGGCAGGATGCAAACCTGGGCACCAGGCCTTTTCCATTTCTTGTTTTGGCTGGCAAGAAGACTCAGTGGGTGAAGGAAACTGTCACCAAGCCTGGTGACCTGAATCTGAATCTGATCCCCTAAGCCACATGGTAGAAGGGGAGAACTGATTGCTGAAAATTACCCTTGGTCCTCCAAAGGAGTGAGTGCACTCTCTCTCTCTCTCTCTCTCTCTCTCTCTCTCTCTCTCTCTCTCTCCTCTCTCTATGTAATTAAAGAAAACCAAAACCTTAAACCTAGATCAGTTTTTCTCTAAGCAACATTTCCAATGTACTTTGGAGGAAAAACAAACACCATGTCACTTAAGCAGCTGGCCCAGAAAGAGGTTTTATGAGCATGCGCTTTCACTGATAACCTATTACCCCCATACCATTTTTCTACTCAGCTATCTAAGATTACCTAAAAAACAATGGTCAGAAGGACAGAATTTCTTTGGAATAAAAAAAAACAAATAAATAATTGGACCCAGCTGTTAAGTGTGTCCACGACCTTCGCTGTTGAAAATCTGGTTAAAACATTCGACTATACCCATAACTACTGGTAGCCTGCGACTGTCTAGAGACATGCAGATAATGGTGGCAGTTGGCTAGAGAGTATTTTGAGTGTCTCTGTATTGTAGAGTGGAAAATATTTGAGAATCAGAGTCACTTTTTGATGCAGGTTAGCTATTGAGTTCTAGGTGTTTGGGGGTGGGTCCTGAACCCTTTAGTACACAGCAATAGCAGCAAGAATGACTGAAATATTGAAGCAGAGACATAGACCACAGTTCATTTGACCCAGAGATAGCACAGTGCTTCACCACCACATTTGTTTAAGCTCCTCTCTGCTGGGAATAGTACTCTATCTAGATGGTCTTTGTTCCTGTCAATTTTGACAAACTTTGTTTATAATAGACTCTTTATGTTTTGCAGTAAATTATAAAGTGCATAATGTCTACATAGAGTTTGTATATTTGTAGCATTCCAAACTTAAACATTTTAAATATATTTCTAGGTAACACCATCTGTACTTGAATTACCAAATTATTGAAAATCTCCAAAAAAATACAACAATTTTATTTTAAAAACATCTGTGTGTCAGTGAACCCACATGGGTTCAGATGGGTGATGTCCAAGTATCCAGGTAGCTGTGCTGAGCATCTTCAAATCCTATTGGTAGATTATTTGGGACTGTATTGTATGCTTTGTGAGTTTGCGATCATGAGTCTCCAGAGAATCAAAAGTTGGGCCACAGCACAATTCATCTCTCACTTCATGGAATTAGATGCAGGACTAGAATGACTAAGGCTGACACACTAGGCTGCAATTGCTGGCTTCAAAACCAACTCCATCCTGTTTCTACTTGTGACAACTAGCTTGCTACATGCATGACTCCGTTTCCTTGTCTGTCAATATTATCGACATCGTTGTTGTAATTAAATGAGTAATGAATGACAGAAGTACTGTCCACTCTGATTATTGTCAGTATCCACATCTTCCTCAAGTGCAGGAGAGATGGGCACAGCCAATGACAGCACTTTCAGCCATTTCATCCTTCTAGGCTTCTCTGACCGGCCCCAGCTGGAGAGGGTCCTCTTTGCAGTCATCCTGCCCGCCTACCTCCTGACCCTGCTGGGCAACAGCACCATCATCCTGGTGTCCAGGCTGGACCCGCACCTGCACACCCCCATGTACTTCTTCCTCACACACCTGTCCTTCCTGGACCTCAGCTTCACCAGCAGCTCCATCCCACAGCTGCTCTACAACCTCAGAGGGCAGGACAAGACCATCAGCTATGTGGGCTGTGCTTTGCAGCTGGTCCTGTTCCTGGGCCTGGGGGGTGTAGAGTGCCTCCTGCTGGCTGTCATGGCCTATGACCGCTTTGTGGCTGTCTGCAAGCCCCTGCACTACATGGTGGTTATGAGCCCCAAGCTCTGCGTGGGCCTGGTCGCAGTGGCCTGGGGCTGTGGGGTAGCCAATTCTTTGGCCATGTCTCCAGTGACCCTCAGTTTACCCCGCTGCGGGCGCCGCAGTGTGGACCACTTCCTCTGCGAGATGCCAGCTCTCATCAGGATAGCCTGTGTCAACACCGCTGCAGTGGAAGGCACAGTGTTCGTCCTGGCGATAGGCATCGTGCTATCTCCACTGGTGTTCATCTTGGTCTCCTACGGCTACATCGTGAAGGCTGTGCTGCAAATCCGCTCTGCTGCCGGGCGGCAAAAAGCCTTCAATACGTGTGGTTCGCACCTCACCGTGGTCTCGCTTTTCTATGGAAACATCATCTACATGTACATGCAGCCCGGAAACAGCTCCTCCCAGGACCAGGGCAAGTTCCTCACCCTCTTCTACAACATTGTTACCCCTCTCCTCAACCCTCTGATCTACACACTCAGGAACAAGGAAGTAAAGGGGGCGCTCAGGAGGCTGCTGCTGGGTAGCAGAGAGACAAAAGAAATAAGGGCTGGTTCCAGACAGACCAGAGGGAAGTTGTCTTGGTGAGGATGGCGATGAAACCCAACACAAGCTCTTAGGCAAACATTTTAATGAGAAAGAAAGGGACTGAGAAAAATGCTCTATGGCGATTTGGGGGAAAATTCAGGCTGCCCTGTGGCAGACATGGTATTGGATTGTTGAAGAGTTCTGGGATTTGGTAGTCATGAGGATGGCATGGGTTTTCATTTCTTCTTCGTGGTTAAACGGGACTTTCCCATGTAAGATGCAGATTTGGCCATTTGTTCCTATAATGTCTTGGTGTTATGTAAGATGAAATGTGCTCTCAGGGGAAGGTAAGGGGACAACAGGTGCCTGGATGTCACTCCATGTGAGGCCTTGGGTAGCACTAGCAGTACTGGGTCTGATCAACTCTAGTCTGCAGCTCTCCACTGATTTGCATCTTCTGGGCTTTTATGAGCCTGTGTAAGGTCCCAAATCATCTGCTTTATGAGTGAACTGATGTCACCCAACCCTTCCATCGTGTCATGTGATGATCCATGAATAAATAAAGCAAAGGATGCTCACTGGTCTCCCTTGTCTGTGTGACTTCTTTTAGAGTCATCCAGGAGATGAAAGGACACCTCCAAGTGGGTCAAGGAGGGTGTTTGCGGGGGATGGGGGTGGGGTAGGGGTGGGGAGGCATAGTCCTATCCTGAATGTGGGTAGCACCATCTGATGGCTCCGGGCCTCAGACAGACCAACAGGACTAAGAAAGAGGAAACAAACAGGAGCCACATCTCCCTGCTGTTTCCTGGTTGCCAGGAGGTGAGCGGACTGTGCAGCCACACCTTCTTGACAGTATGGACAGAACCACCTGAAACCCAGAGCCTCCAGGCAGACATTCTTTCTTTATCAACACTAAGTGACTTAGTCACAGCAATGGAAAGGAAACTAATGCAACTAGGAAAGTAGTAAAGATAAGTGCCAAGTAGGAAAACAGTAAAGATGAGTTCCCACTGTACTTCGGTGCCAAATAGAACACAACTTTCCTTAGAATTTTATTTCATGTGTTTGTGTTTAATTTCTTTTTGATTGCATTTCTTTTTTGATTTATTGTGTGTGTGTGTGTGTGTCTGTGTATGAGTGTGTGTGTGTCTGTGTGTGAGTGTGTGTCTGAAAGTGTGTATGTCTGCGTAAGTGTGTGTATCTGTGTTTGAGTATGTCTCTCTGTGTGTGTGTGGGGGGTATGTGTGTGTGCCTGCATGTTTCACAGTGTATGTTTGGAGGTCAGAGGACAACTTGTAGGAATCAGTTCTCTCCTTTAGTCGTACAGGTCCTGGAGATCCAAATCAAGTTGAAAGCCTTGGTAACAAGCACCTCTACCTACTGAGCCATTTTGCCAACTTTAGTTTTTAATTTCTTAATCGAATTCCAAGTATTTTATTCATAGGAACAAAGTGTCTCTCTGTGACCACCATTTGGCATCAACTTCTGCATAGTTTGATGGTTTTTTATATTTCCAAAATTCCCACCTAAAGTCTTTTATGGAGTTGCATTGGTTCTTTGCCCTGATTTGACATCCCCCACCCCATGTCTGTCATAAGATTCTGGATAACAGCAGCAACACTTGGAAGAGCATGCCCTGCACCTCTCATGGCCAGCGCAGTAGAGCCAATCCTGTTGGCAGAGGTGTGGGAGAGCCAGCCCCAAAGTTGTGAGTGAGAGAGAGATGTGTCCCCCTCCCTCCCTCAGCCCATCAATGCCTGAGGAAGATGGGAGAGCTGGCCCTGAGGTCAGAAGAGTGGGAGAGCTGCCCTTCATCGGCTGCAGCACTCAGGAGAGTAGGTCCTACACCATGCCTGGGCAGCACGCTAGAGCTGGCCCTGAAGTTGTAGGTGTGGAAGGTTCAACCCCGAGGATATGAAAGCGGAACTGGCCCCGCCCCTTGCTCATCACTGCATGGAGTGAACTCACCAAGACAATGCAGGAGAGCTCACCCTGGTGAGGATGATAGAAAGCTGGCAGGCTGGCCAATCCTGCAACTACCCAGGCCCAGAACTAGGGCTATGTGTTGACCCACCCCGCCATCCACACCATCTGTGATCTGCTAGAGCACATAAAGGTCTGGTCCTACAGATCCAAAGCGGCAGGATCTCCACGTCACAGGGCAACAGCAGGATAACTAAGGGGAGTTCCAATGAGGGCCCAGCATCAACAGTGTATCAGAAACCAGAGACCTCAATCCAGACCAATGACTCTTTGCAATGAGCACTTGCAAGTAAAGCTATATGGATAAAACAGTTTACTGCATGACTCACAATGTCACACTACATTCTGTGATGTACTACACTTCTGTGATGAGATTTTTTTTCCATTTTCTTTTCTTTTTTTCTCTTAAATTTTATTCAGGGGGGTGGGGGAGCTGCAAGGGTAAAAGGGTGGATACACAGGAACCGGAAATAAATGGGATCTAAATGTGAAAGACACGAAGAATAAAGAAAAAGAAAAAGATTCTGGATAAACGGAAAAGGTGACTGATGACAACATGGGGCATTAGACAAAGAGCCTCATCATTCCTCGGGTTTGTTTTCACTTTGTGAGAAAAACTCCATGGGTGTCAAGTCCCTGCCAGGAGCTCCTTTTGTGTAAGCTCAGTCTTTGCTTGTGGCTGGCCTGACTACAGTGACTCCCACGATAGACTCAGAACTGAAGACAAACCCCGGCAGAATCTGCTCCCAACCCAATATGTATAAAGGCTTACCTTATTGCAGACAGCTGTGATTCTATTGCCAAAACTCCAGGACCAAAAGCGGGGGAGAATCTTTTTATTTTTAACTCCAGGAAAACCATGCAGTTTCTTCCAAGACAAAGCAGAGAACTGTTGGGAAAGCATCCATTGTGATGTCTACCCTGCCAAGCTCCTCTCCACGAACCCCACAGTGTGTCACACACTGTCCTCACAGATCCTCTAGTCATGGCTGCTTGCCACCAGAGAGCTGGTGCAAGGGATGCCTCGCTTAGCAGACCCTCTACTCTGATTGGAAACGACTCAGGCTACAGTTGAGTGAAGAAAGTATACAAAAGAAACATACACCCCTCTTCATGAAGAGTTGCTTTGACCCACTTTTTAAATAATAGGTTTGGCCATGATAACTTGAAATGGCCGATGAGGATAATGAGAGCAAGGCAAGGGCAACTACGGACCCCCATGTAGTTGATGGAGGAGACAGTGCTAGCTAGGGAATGCTTCATATACTCTTGAAAGCAACAAAGTGTTTGAGAAACACCTCTTCCCCTTCTTAGCTTTAACTGTCAATGTGACACAGCCTAAAGTCATCTGAGAGGAGAGCCTTGATTGAGGAATCGGCTAGATCGGATTGGCCTGTGGGCATGTCTATGAGGGATTGTCTTGGATTTTAATGGGTTTGGGAGGATTCAGCCTACTGTGGACTGCACCATTTCTTGGACAAATGGATATGGACTAAATATGGATGTAGCTAAGCTTGGGCCTGGGAGTGAGCCAGCAAGTGGCTTTCCTCCATGGTTCCTACATCAGGTTCCTACATGAGTTCCTGCCTTAACGTCCCTCGCTGATTGACTGTGACTTGCTAAAATAAGCCAAAAGAACCCCTTTCCTTCCCTAAGTTGCTTTTGGTCAGAGTGTCTTAGCACAGTAACAGAATAGAACTAGAACATGTCTAGATGGATGACAAGGCACTCCTGTTCTGATTCTGCTAGTTTACTGTTTGTGTAGCCTAAAAATGGCCGATTCTAAACTTCACCGTCCCCCATCTGTGTGAAGTCAACTTGCACTCCTCAGAGATTAAGTGTTGAGCTAGGGATGTGTTGTCTAATGTGTGTGAAGCCTTGAGGGGTGTGTGTGTAAATCTGCAACCACAGCACTTGGGAGATGAAGTCAGGAGGATCAAAAGTTCAAGCTCTGAGTACATAGCAAGTTCAAAGTTACATCCACAAAAGGCCAGGCTTTCTCTAGGTCAGCCTCATTCCCACTGTTTTAAAGAAGCAAGTTTCTTGAGCCTACAATAGATCCAGCAACAGCCACAGACAGGGAAGCCTCATGAGGACGAATCCAACCCATTCAAGTTGTGATTTATTTCACAAAAGTGGACAATAACTACAGCTGGCCATGAACATCAGCATCTGTCCACACTCCCCCCAGAAGTGACCTTATAGATGGGAGAGAGTCACCATCCCCTCCAAGATGGAGGAGTCTACTGACTACCAGGTTGTTTCTTTGGGGTAACAGTTCAGGCCAGGAACTTTACATGGTGATTATCGTTACCTTGATGAGGGGATTCCAAATGTCAAGCAGGTGTCTGAACACTACGTTGATGACCCAGTCATTTTGCCCATGAGCCCTAGGACCAAGATGCACTGAGAGAAAGAGCAGTTCTTTCATTTCCCACCCCTCTGCTCCAGTCGCAGCAGCTGTAACATCCATCATACAAGTCTGGCATATTATTTTTTCATTTAAATTAGAAACAATCTTATTTTATATATCAATCTCAGCTCCCTCTCCCTCCCACCCTCTCATTCCCTATTGACCCTCATCCCATCTCTCTTCTGCTGCATAGAAGGGGTGAGGCCTTTCATGCGGGATTATTAAAGTCTGTCACATCATTTAGAGCAGGGCCTAGGCCCTCCCCCGTGTGTCTAGGCTCTACGGGAATGGACTCTCAATGTCCATTTGTACACTAGGGATAAACACTGTTCTACTACCAGAGGCCCCATAGACTGTGCAGATCTCCTAACTGACACCCATGTTCAGGGGGCCTGGTTCTGTCCTATGCTGGTTTCCTAGCTGTCAGTCTGAGGTCCATGAGCAACCCCTTGTTCAGCTCAGCTGTTTCTGTGTGTTTTCCCAGCATGGTCTTAACCCCTTTGCTCATCACTCCTTCTCTGCAACTGGATTCCAGGAATTTGGCTCAGTGATTAGCTGTGAGTCTCTGCTTCTGCTTCCATCAGCTACTGGATGAAGGCTCTAGGATGGCATATAAGGTAGTCATCAATCTCATTATCAGGGGAGGGCATTTAGGATAGCCTCTCCACTATTGCTTAGATTCTTAGTTGAGTTCATCCTTGTGGATCTCTGGAGATTTCCCAAGTGCCAGATTTCTCTTTAAACCTATAATGGCTCCCTCTATTAAGGTATCTCTTTTCTTGTTCTCTATTCTTCCCCTGATTCAATCTTCCTGGTCCCTCATGTTCTCCTCCCTGCTCCTCTTGCTCAGGAGATCTTGTCCCTTTCCCCTTCTCTGGGGGACCATGTATGTCTCTCTTAGGGTCCTCCTTGTTTCCTAGGTTCTTTGGAGGTGTGGATTGTAGGCTGGTAATCCTTTGCTCTATGTCTAATGTCCATATATGAGTGAGTACATACCATGCTTGTCTTTTTGTGACTGGGTTACCTCACCCAGGATGATTTCTTTTATTTCTATCCATTTGAGGTCTGGCATATTCTTATCCTCGACTTACAAAATAGGTAACTGAGGCACATGTGTGTAGAACTGAAAGCATATCTAGAAAGAAAACTCCCTACACCTTGTATTTAACCCAGGAACCTTTACAAATTTAGTCTTCTGCTTCCCAGTGGTTCTGGGGAGGGGCCAGTGACTGAAGAAGACTGTGGCATACAAGTCTCAATCTGAGATGTAAGGCAGAGGAGAAAGGTGTCTTAGGTGGACATACTTCTCATTAGACATCTCAACATACGATTCCACAGAAACCTTTTAGTACATAGTTAGATGATCCAGGCACAGTAATAATGAACAGGAGGGATCTGCCTTGCACCAACTACAAGAACATCATAGTCTTTCACTCACTTGAATTCTCAAGCTAGGTTAGCTGCTCAAAACAGAGAGTGAGGGCAGGTGTGAGGACAGGCCAAACATCCTCCATGTTGTTCCCGAAAGTCAGCAGCTGCTATGTAAATGGACATTACGTGGACTGTAGAAGCGCATGCTTCGACGGGGTAGGAAATAGGAGCACCAATGAGTTGTTAATTACTAGCTACTAGGCGGATCTCTGTGAGTCCGAGGCCAGCCTGGTCTCCAGAGCGAGTGTCAGGATAGGCTCCAAAGCTACACAGAGAAACCCTGTCTTGAAAAACAAAAACAACAACAACAACAACAACAAAACAAAAAAAATTACTAGCTACTTAATGGGATTGGGTGGCAAATAATTTAAAAGTATTTTCCTTAGGTCTATTTATTTTATATTATGTGTGTGAGTGATGTGCCTGCATGTTGTGTCTATGTACCACATTTGTGCAGTGCCTTCAGAGGCTGGAAGAGGATATCCGACCCCTGCACATAGAGCTGGGAACAGTTGTGAGTCATGTGAGTGCTGAGAACTGAGCCAGGTTCAGTTCAACAAATGCTCTTAACTACTGAGTCATCTCTCCATCCCAAACGGCAAAGAATTGTATTACAACTAGTCATACCAAAAAGAACCGGAATTGAAGTATTTAGATTCAGAAACCTAGGAGGGACTCTTAACAAGAGGGTGTTGTGCTCAAAATGTCAAGCAATACTGCCACCTAGTGGAATAAGGACGAGGTGACCTGCTTTGTCTAAGCTTTAAGTTGATTGCTTCCAACTGATGCCTGACACCTGCGTTCAATGCCCAGCACCCACAAGGCAGAAGAAGATAATGGGCTTATGTTTTTTACTCTTTACTCTTTGGGGGAACCCGCAACCAAACTCCCCAAAAACTCACACACGGAGGCCTATTTTTACTTATAAATGCCCCACCTTAGCTTGTTTTATTTCTAGTCAGCTTTCCTTAAATTATCCGTTCTACATTTTGCCTATGGGCTTTTTCCTTTTCTTCTGTAATCTTGCTTTCACTCTTACTCCATGGCTGGCTGGGTGTCTGGCCCCTAACATCCTCTTCTCCTTGTTCTCTGGCTTCTTCTTCCCTCGAATGTTCTTCCCCTCCTATTAAAAATTAAATATTCTCTCTGCCTGCCAGCCCCGCCTATTTTTCTCTCCTGCCTTGCTGTTTGTCCGATCAGCTCTTTATTAGAACAATCAGGAATTTTACACAGGCAAAGTAACACAGCTTCACAGAGTTAAACAAATGCAACATAAAAAATGCAACACACCTTTGCATCATTAGAACAAATGTTCCACAGCATAAACAAATGTAACAGATCTTAAAATAATATTCCACAGTATGGACTCCCACAAATTGTCTTCTGATCTCTGTGTATGCCCCCCAAAATAAATAAATAATATTTAAAAAATATGTGAGGGCATAAATCTCTGCCACCTTACACAAACAAGGAAAATTATAGCTTAGGCACTGTAGTGACTTGTCAGCGATGGTGACAATCCTCACTGATGCTACTGCCCTGTGTGGAGTCCTATGGGCCTCACAGTCTTCCTTCACAGCCTTTATTTCCTCGTCCCCCATAGTCCACAGGCCACACAAGTAGAAAGTGCCCGAAACTCTGCCAGCTTTCATAAGGGAAAGCTGCTTTCAGCAGCTCCTCTGACAGTGACAGGTTCTTTTCTGGGACGCACTTTGGTCAGCTTGTCAGCACAGGCAGGGACCAAGACATAGATCAACAGTGACACCAGCAGCTGTCGAGGGCCAGAGGAGGGTTACCTTCATCTTTTAGGAATATTAATGCAGGAAAACTAGATCCTTGGCTTTCATGAAGAAGAGAATTCAGAATGATTACTAGGAGACAGAATCAGGTTTATCAAAACCTTTAGAAGTTCGAGGGTTAAGGGAAGTAAGGTACTGGGAGAAGGCACATGGGTGTGGGCTTCTCTGAGAGTCATACTTCGTTGTGTTTACACCATAGTCACACAGACTATCACCTTTAAAGGCTTGTCTAGGAACCTAGCTGAGATTCTAGGGTGATTCTGTTGATTTCCTATGCGCACACATATTTATTTTCTTTCTGATTCTGTTCCTTTTGTTCTAGTGTTACATTTGTAGGATCAAATCCTGAGTTCTGACAGCCCTGACAAGCCAGGTTTAGCCATCTATTCTCACTTAGCCAGAGCAAGAGATGAGTACCATGGAAAAAGCAAAGACAGAAAATCTAGTCAACGTGGCCACATTGTGAAGAGAAGCAAAGAGGCCCAGTGATGCCCCAAGTCCATCTTCAGTTCCTGACATGAAGTTTAGCTTTTAAGAGAGCAAGAGGCATGCATAGCTAAGCAGTCCTGGTCAAGGTGTGGAGAAATTCCAATTTCTTTGCATTTACTGTCCCAGTAGTCGGACAGCTGAAGTGAGAGCCACAAGTGTCTCACTCTAGAATATTTTCATTCCTACCAGGATGGGTTCAGTAGCATCAGGGTAAATGAGGATAAGCCACAGTGTCCTAAACTCTGCCAGCACAGGCATCAAGGACAAAAAGACAAAAGGATTATGCAAATGAAGAGTGCAGAAACAAGTTCACTGTTGGGATTGGGAAGGTGGCTCAGAGGGTAAAAGCACTTGCTGTCCCAAACCCAGAGACCTGAATTCAATCTCCAGATGTATAGTAGCACACATCTATAATCCCAGCACCCCTGTAGTGAAATGGGGAGGGAGGCAGAGACAGAAGGGCCAGGCAGAAACTCCTGGGCTAGCTAGCACAAAATATGCAACGTGACAGAAGCAACAAGAGACCTCGCCTTAACAAAGTAGAAGGAGATCCAGCCCCTGAAAAATTGTCCTCTGACTTCCACATAGGCACTGTGGCATGTACTCACTTGCATCCTATCTCTGTCTTACAAACACATGCAAAAACAAATAAAGCAATACCTTGTCTATTGTCTCAATTTCATAACTAACTCATTAATTGTATTTCATAAACACAATTAAAATGCATAAAACTCAGTCTGCACCCAGAAAGACAAACATGGTATGTACTCACTCATATATGGATATTAAACATAGGCCAAAGGAATACCAGCCTACAATCCACACTTCCATAGAAGCTAGGAAACAAAGAGGACCCTAAGAGAGACATACATGGTCCCCCGGAGAAGGGGAAAGGGATAAGATCTCCTGAGCAAATTGGAAGCACGGGGTGGGAGGGAGGAGGAGGGGGAAGAAAAAGGAGGGGGAGAAGAGGAGTGGGGAGGAGAACATGAGGGATTAGGAAGACTGAGTTAGGAGAAGAATAGAGGAGAGCAAGAAAAAAAAGATACCCTAATAGAGGGAGCCATTATATATATATATAGGTTTAAAGAGAAATCTGGCACTAGGGAAATGTTCAGAGATCCACAAGGATGAACTCAACTAAGAATCTAAGCAATAGTGGAGAGGCTATCCTAAATGCCCTTCCCCTATAATGAGATTGATGACTACCTTATATGCCATCCTAGAGCCTTCATCCAGTAGCTGATGGAAGCAGAAGCAGACATCCACAGTTCAGCACTGAGCTGAACTCCTGAAATCCAGTTGCAAAGAGAGAGGAGTTATAAGCAAAGAGGGTCAAGACCATGCTGGGAAAACCCACAGAAACAGCTGATCTGAGCAAGTGGGAGCTCACAGACCCCAGTGGGACAGTTGGGGAACCAGTATAGGACAGAACCAAGCCTCCTGAATGTGGGTGTCAATTAGGAGGCCTGGGCAGTCTATGGGACCTCTGACAGTGGAACCAGTATTTATCCCTAGCGCACAAATAGACTTTGGGAGTCCATTCCCCATGGAGGGCTACTCTCTCAGCCTAGATGCACATGGGAGGGCCTAGGCCCTGCCCCAAATGATGTGACAGACTTTGATGATCCCCCATAGAAGGCCTCACCCTCCCTGGGGAGTGAATGGGAAGTGGGATGAGGGGGTGGGTGGGTTGCATGGGAGGCTGGGAGGGAGAGGGAACTGGGATTGATTTGTAAAATAAGACCATTTCTAAAGTAAATTTTAAAAAGAATAAAAAATGTTAAAAAAATTAAACCCAGTGGGTAGAGACCTGACTGGGTGTGGTAAGGTAGTGTTGTGGTGGTAGTGGTGATGGTGGTGATGGTGGTGTTGGTGTTGTTGTTGTTGGTGTTGGTGGTGATGGTGATGGTGATGGTGGTGATGGTGGTGATGGTGGTGATGGTGATGGTGATGGTGGTGATGGTGATGGTGTGGTGATGGTGGTGATGGTGATGGTGGTGGTGATGGTGGTGATGGTGATGGTGATGGTGGTGATGGTGATGGTGGTGGTGATGGTGATGGTGATGGTGATGATGGTGATGGTGGTGATGGTGGTGATGGTGGTGGGTGATGGTGATGGTGGTGGTGATGGTGATGGTGGTGGTGGTGGTGATGGTGGTGATGGTGATGGTGGTGATGGTGATGGTGGTGGTGATGGTGGTGGTGATGGTGGTGGTGATGGTGGTGGTGGTGGATGGTGATGATGGTGGTGATGGTGATGGTGGTGGTGATGGTGGTGATGGTGATGGTGATGGTGATGGTGATGATGGTGGTGATGATGGTGATGATGGTGGTGGATGGTGATGGTGATGATGGTGTGGTGTGATGGTGGTGGTGATGATGGTGATGGTGATGGTGATGGTGATGGTGATGGTGGTGGTGGTGATGGTGGTGATGGTGGTGGTGATGATGTGTGGTGATGGTGATGTGGTGATGGTGATGGTGATGGTGATGGTGATGGTGATGATGGTGGTGATGGTGATGGTGATGATGGTGATGGTGATGATGGTGATGGTGATGGTGGTGATGGTGGTTGGTGATGGTGATGATGATGGTGATGATGGTGATGGTGATGGTGGTGGTGATGATGGTGATGGTGATGGTGGTGATGGTGGTGGTGGTGATGGTGATGGTGATGGTGATGGTGGTGGTGGTTGTGATGATGGTGGTGATGGTGACGGTGGTGGTGGTGATGGTGACGGTGGTGGTGGTGATAGAATGCTGTGGATCTGTAGGGAGATGAGATCACCCTTCAGAGATAGAATTAACACAGCGAAGTTTGAGCTGAGGATTTACTCCAGTCTCCAGGGGAAAAACTGTTAGCCCCAGGAGTTATTACACTGTTTTCTTCCTTGTCTCTGTCAGGTAATTAGTGTGCTTTGTTTCCTGTGTGCCCCACCTCTGTCTGTCATACCAGGAAGAAATAACAAATGTCTTAGTTCACAAGCACAGTGACAGTAAACTGAAGGTTTTAACTAATCTTTCTGTCCAGTTTAAGAACCCATTTTCCTGAAGTTATTAGGATGGTCAATGCAGTCAAACCATTAAATTATTTCTTTGACATCACAAACTCATGTAAAGGTTAAGCTATGTTTGCATAAATAAGTTACTAAACAAAGACTAGTTTGCTCGCTTGAATTTATCCAGGGAACTTTCAAAGTTAAGATATGAAGAAATTAAATTGCTAATGTATGGACCGATAATTCCAGGTCCAAAACAAACACCCGCTAAAGTTCCCATTGCTCTTCCATAAGATGCTTAGCGGTCGAGTCTTGGAGGAGAAAAATCAGAATGAAGTGCAATGGCACTCCAGTGTGGGATGGTGAGCTTTCAGGGACTTGAGATGACGAAATGATGGTTAGGATAAAGGATTCTGCATTTGCAGCAATCGCTGACAATCTTGTGTCTTTGAGAAAGGGAACTCATAAATTCATTTCCTAACAAGAAGGAAGAACTCTGTCTTCCTCATGCTCTGCCCCAGGCAGGGAGAAAGGCATAGCTGTACAAAGATGAGAAGAAGACTAATTGGCTCCCAGGGTTTCTGCCTTTGTACCTCCCAAATGACACACAAATGATCCATGGGGAATTTGAACCCCTACCCCACCCCATCTCTGCACTGACTCCTCAGTCTCATTAGGGAGACCATGGTTCTGGCACCTTTTTCCTCACGGCCCTCCGCAGGGAAGTTATGGATCCCCGGATATAAACAGGGAAAGGTGAGCTCTAGGGATCTCTGCCCCTGTCCCTTGGGTGCCTTTCTGCTTTATGACATTGAAAAGAACCACTCACATATCACCAGCTTCGGGCTGGACAGAAGAGTAAGAGGACAGCAGGCAGAAAGCCCAGAGCAAGCTGGTTGCTGAAAGCAAAGTCTCCTCTCGTGGTCAGACACTAACATCAACTTCACAACATGCTGCCAAAAACAGTGAGTGGGGCTGGGGTCTCAAATTTCTTCTGAAACTTTCCTTTCTCTCCTTTGTGCATCGGGATGCTGAATGAACAGCCTTCCCCCGGTCCTTGCCTATGAGCCCATGATACAAGCAGAGACAAACATTGTTTCTGCTTTCAGAGCTGAGGACCCAACCCAGGGCCTTTCACTTGCCTAGCTAGCTCTACACTGAGCTAAATCCCCAGCCCCTCTTACCAGACTTGACACAGTAATGTCTGATGCCAGGTCATACTTGGAGGTGAATATACACTAATTAACAAAAGGCTAGGCAATAAAACCATATACAGTCACTGACTTAGATTTATTTCAACATACCCCAGGAGAAATAGATTTTAAATTATATGTTAAGTAAAGTGATAGACCAGAATGTGTGCAACCATTTTAGACAGGTAAAATATATATCATGAACGATATTCTGGAAATGAGTTAATTGGAGGAAAATACCTCACAGAAAATAATTTGAATCAAATTAGGAAAAAAAAATACTTGACACTTGGGGAGAGGGAGATGAACAAATACATTCCAAGGATGACGAAAGATAAGGAAAAAAACAGAACCTATAGGCAGGTAATAATATAGAAAACCACTCAGACATCCATGGTAACAGCAACAACAAGACTGTGACTCAGTAGTCATGGCTGCTGGTGGGTACTAAATGCAAAATCAACAGCGCTGGTTTGCAGTGGAGTCAGTCAGGTGCAGAAGCCCTCCACTGAGTGCAGCCTGAACCACTAGGCACCCTGTCCTCCTGCAGGTGTCCATTTCCGTAGCTGCCAGTAGCTTTTTCCAAGAACAGAAGTGAATTTCATATATACGAAGAACACTGTGGTCCTCCCAATTTACTCCAAACAAACAGGTGAACAGAGCATCTGGAACCAATTACATTTGTTCCAAATCAGATGTGTTTGAAACTATTTATTGTCCATCTGTTATGCGTGTCCTTAAGACCAAGGAAAGAAAAGAGAAGCAAGCCAATCATAAGCCAAAGTTATAGACATCACATGTATTTGAGTAGAGACAATGGATGTGTGTGGATGTCCCAGGAGACCCCAGAGCTCTTTTGTGGGTCTTTGATTTTATAAAGAAAAGAATTTGAAAAATAACTCAAGGAAACTGGACAGAGGAGGGAGATAGATAAAAGGAAGAGAAAGACTCAGGTTTTCTGAATTAGCTGTCAGAAAAAAGTAGTCAGGCTTCTCAATTGAAATCTAGAACACCTACATGGGGGAGGAAGGCATGCCTTCAGAGAGAGAGACACACAGACAGAGAGACAGAGAGAGAGAGAGAGAGAGAGAGAAAGAGAGAGAGAGAGAGAGAGAGAGAGAGAGAGAGAGAGAGAGAGAGATCAGGCTTAAGCTATTGATGATGTTTAGAAAAAAGAACCTAGAAAGAGAAGAAAGAAAAAGTTACACTTTCAAATCTCAGAAACCAGGCAGGCTTTGAGTGAGTGTCTGCAGGCAGCTGTATCTGAGGTGATGCTCCTGGGGTCTGCCAGTGCGTTTCTCATGATGGCAATGGAGCAATTCCCCCACTTTCTTACTGCATCTTCTGGGATAGCACATCTCTTTCTATCTTCTAGTTTCAGGTTGATCTTCTTTATGTTGAAACCAGGATTTTTTTCTCATTGGAGGGGTTCTCCTGCTTAATCTAAACCAGTGGTAGTGGTCTAGAACCTGTGGGTAGTGACTCCTTTGGGGGCTGCATGTAAGATGTCCTGCATACTACATATTTACATTACAAATTAGCAGTACCAAAAATACAGTTATGAAGTAGCAATGAAATAATGTTATGGTTGGGAGTCACCACAACATGAGGAACTGTATTAAAGGGTCTCAGCATTAGGAAGGTTGAGAACCACTGCCCCAGACAGAGGAAGCACCCATTGTCTAAGTCCCAAGGGTGTTATCAACCACTGAACAAGGCATTTGTAAAGGGGGGTATCCATAGTTAGCCATGCTGTTTGTCTCAGAGGAAGCTGACAGGGTTGGTATTCATGCTTCAAGGGATGCTGGGAAATAGCTATTGCAGAGCCTCCTTTCATTCTTTTTCCATGCCTTGCATGCCCTGTCAGGAGCAGACTGTGTCAACAGAGACACTGGAGGGACAGGACACTGGCAGAGTGTAAATTGCCAGCCTGGCTCTCTGTCATTCTCTGTGGCTGGCTTCTCTGTCAACAGGGCAGTTTTTTTTTTATAGGCTTTTTTTGTTTAATATTAGTGATATGAAGTTCAGCCAAAACCTTGGTTTAGATAAAGCTTTACATTTCAGAGAGCACTGACTTCCTTAGTTAATTGAGACAATTAGTTGAGCTCCTTAAATTAAACTCCATGAGACTTCGGTGTGTTCTGTTGACTGGAATTACATTGACTACTACCTGGGAAAGAGGTCACTCTTAAGAAAGAGTGGCTAATGGGTAAGGATCCTTTCTAATGGAAAGCAGGAGAAAGCCAAGTTGGTTCCTGTAAGGAAAAAAAAACCCTGGTGTCAGTAAGAAAGAAATGAAGCATAAGAGAGCATTTCCCCCTGTTTTGCCAAGAGCTCACTCTATTATCCTGCTACCACACAGAAAAATGGAAGGGTATATGGCTGAATGCTTGCTTTTCTCAATGGCCACCATTAGTTTGTATATCAATGTTTTACCTAACTCATACAAAGTTTCAGTACTTGGGTGAGAAGATTTCTTGGTTCTCCGGGTCAGCAGGCCTGCCTGCACAGCTGCTCTGAGGCTAGAGGAGGGACTCTGGTGGGAGGAGTTTGTGCTGATACATTTATGAAATAAACAGATTTCATTCAAATCTGTGATTCCTCTAAGAAGGATTAAAATGTTTTAAAGTTAAATACAGGTGGAGGAAAATCCTTCCTGTTGCTCCTTTAGAGGGCCAGTCATCATCTTGTTAATTAATTATGTTAGTTAATTAATTAAAATCATGTTAATTAATACAGAATGAAAGTTTCCGCTTGATCACACATCAAGTGCCAGTCATCAGGGGATGATCCTAACTATGAGCTAATTTGAGGAGAGGCAGATTCACAAGACACTGCATTACCCCACTCAAACCCTAGGTGTGGGATAAACCATTAGAAGCTAATTCATCACAGACCATGCGTGGAGGGTGGCTGAAGGTCGATACAACCTGTGGTAGAAACAAATAGGTAGATAAATTCCCATTTGGTTTGGATTACAGATCGTGGGTAAAATGGGTATGGTAGCTCATACCTGTAATCCCAACTCTCAGGAGGTGGAGGCAAGAGGATCAGAAGTTCAAGGTCATCCTTACATAATAATGTGGAAGCCAGCCTTGGGAACATGAGACCATGTCTCAGAAGTGGATGGTGGTGCTAGAGGGATAATGCAGTGGTTACAAACAATGGCTGTTCTTCCAGAGGACCTGGGTTCAGTTCCCAGCACTGATGTGGTGGCTCACAGCCATCTGTAACTCCAGTGCCAGGGGATCTGATACCCTCTTCTGGCCTCCTAGGGCACTGTATACACATGCAGGAAAGGCACCCAAACATATAAAATAAAAATAATGGGAAAATTATTTTAAAGATTTTGGAGATACAGAGAATCTAATGTGTGCTCTCTTAAGTCTAAGAGGAGACAATGGAGAAGCTAACCTTTCTGAAAATTCAGTGACTGCCCAAAGTTGCCATTTTTAACCAGCTTCACTCACAAGCAAATGTGGTCCCAGGACAAATGGCAGAACAAACCAGTTTTGGTTTGTTTACATGGACCCTGGTTCAGAGGATGTAGGACTTTACAGGAAACATGTAGGATTTTTTTTAAGTGCCCTTGAAGCCAGCTGGAGAGACACATGCTTGCAATCCCAGTACTCAGGAGGCTGAAGCAGGAGAATCATAAGTTTTAGGCAAAATGAGGCTACATAACATTGTAGAGTTTGTGACCCCTGGGAAAAGAACAAAGGCTCAATCCAACTGTAACTAAAAGGTTTATTGATCAGCTGCTAGCAGGATGAACCGTCTCTGAGGAAAGTTTGAGATTACTTTAAGAAGTAGAGTGGAAGGATTTTTGAATGGGAAAAACCACAAGAAGACCTCCAATATCCACACAAGCTAATAAATACTGGTTTGTTCTGCCAAGGTAAGGGCCCCTAAACCATCTTTGGTGTCTGTTTAAACAAGTTACAGAAGTTAAAAAAAAAGATAGTTAATCGCCGGGCAGTGGTAGTGCACACCTTTAATCCCAGCACTGGGAGGCAGAGGCAGGAGGATCTCCGTGAGTTTGAGACCAGCCTGGTCTACAAGAGCTAGTTCTAGGATAACCCCCAAAGCCACAGAGAAACTCTGTCTGGAAAAAAACAAAAAAAAGTAACAAGTTAGATAGCCATGCCTGTGCATTTTTGAGTGGGGGGGATCATTGGATGAGGGTTACTGGGATCTTATCTTCCAGTGATTGGAATCGGAGACAAATGGCTAGTGGGTCCAAAGATAGATACCTGGCATAAAATGGAGTTTCTTTAGTGATAGCACTACCTTGTCCCAAAGAATTAAAGGTAAAATTATTTCCTCAAGTTTTGAAAAGGTTTTTCATATTCAAAAGATGTAGCAGGGGCAGGTAGTTTGTCATGGGTTTGAAGCAACCTTGACTACACACTGTATTCCTGAACAACTTGGGCTATGGAGTGAGACTTTGTCTCAAAAATGTATACAGAATCTTTATTTCAGAAGATGGTCCAAGTATATTGCTTGCCAATTTAATCTGTTCTTTTTCCCTTTAAAATGTTTTAATTTTTAACTTTGGCCAAAAGTTTTGTTCATCTAAAATTTGGGGCAGTGATGGTGTAGGTCTTTAATCCCAGCACACGGGAGACAGAGGCAGGCAGATCTGTGAGTTTGAAACTTAGCCTGGTCTACATAACTAGTTCCAGGATGGCCAGGGCTGTTACACCAAGAGACCATGTCAAATATATATATATATATATATATATATATATATATATATATATTCAGGATTTTTGTTGTGTTTTGACAGGAATTCTGATTGTCAAATTACAAGCATTTTATCCACTATTATAAGTAACTAACCCAGTAAACTATGCATGGATGAAAACTTTTCATAGAAGTTTTAAGTATCATTAAGTAATATTAAGTTATCTATCTATCTATCTATCTATCTATCTATCTACCTATCTATCTATCTATCATCTATCATTATTTCCCATCTTCCACAGGTGCAATAGAGATGGACACAGCCAATGACAGCACCTGCAGCCATTTCATCCTTCTAGGCTTCTCTGATCGGCCCCAGCTGGAGAGGGTCCTCTTTGCGGTCATCCTGCCCGCCTACCTCCTGACCCTGCTGGGCAACAGCACCATCATCCTGGTGTCCAGGCTGGACCCGCACCTGCACACCCCCATGTACTTCTTCCTCACACACCTGTCCTTCCTGGACCTCAGCTTCACCAGCAGCTCCATCCCACAGCTGCTCTACAACCTCAGAGGGCAGGACAAGACCATCAGCTATGTGGGCTGTGCTTTGCAGCTGATCCTGTTCCTGGGCCTGGGGGGTGTAGAGTGCCTCCTGCTGGCTGTCATGGCCTATGATCGCTTTGTGGCTGTCTGCAAGCCCCTGCACTACATGGTCATCATGAGCCCCAGACTCTGCCTGATATTAGTGTCTCTTGCTTGGGGCTGTGGTGTGGCCAACTCTTTGATTATGTCCCCAATGACCCTGTGGTTACCTCGCTGTGGGTACCGAAGGGTGGACCACTTCCTCTGCGAAATGCCAGCACTCATCAGAATGGCCTGCACCAACACAGCTATCATTGAAGGCATTGCCTTCATCCTGGCAATAGGCATTGTGCTGTCCCCTCTGGTGTTTATCTTGGTTTCTTATTTCTACATCGTGAGGGCTGTGCTAAGTATGCAGTCATCTTCTGGAAGGCACAAAGTCTTCAACACCTGTGGCTCGCACCTCACCGTGGTTTCGCTTTTCTATGGAAACATCATCTACATGTACATGCAGCCTGGAACGAGTTCCTCAAAAGACCAGGGCAAGTTCCTCACCCTCTTCTACAACATGGTCACCCCTCTCCTCAACCCTCTGATCTACACGCTCAGGAACAAGGAGGTGAAGGGGGCGCTCAGGAGGCTGATTTGGGGAAATGTAGCTTTAAGAGAAAAATTATAATCAAAGAACTTGGGAACTCCCAAGATGTTAAAACCTTACAAAATTAGGGACCTTTAACCAGGTGCAATACCACTAGCATCTGTGTGGACTGAAGCAGAATTCACTACAGACTTTTGGCCCGTTTGGTTTTCTTATGTGAGAATTATGAAGGAGTGTGTGAGCTTGTGGAGAGCTGTCTTTGTGAGGCTGCTGTCAGAGCCATCCGAGCAGCCCAAAGTTCGTACCTGAGAGGGGGAGTGTGGACTAAAGAAAGGCTAGCTAAAGATGTTAAAGGAAAGACAAAGACAGAGAAATAAAATCAGGAGGGCAGATTCAGTTAATACTGAAATACCAAGAGTTTATTTTTTACCACTCTTATATACCTTAACCAAAAAGGGGAACATGGTATCATGTATATGGAACCAACAGACTTTTCTTCCTCATTTCTCCAAGGTTTCAGTATCCACACCTTAGATTCAGCTTCTTATTCCCTGGCCTTGAGGGTCAGGAGTAACCACACCTCAGACTAGGTCTGTTGTTATTTAGAATAAGACAGCCAAGGCCAAGATTGAACATCCTACTATAGCCATGCCTTTGACCCTTAGGTCTTATGATTTACTGAGGACAGTTTTGAACTCTGCCCTTGAGCCAAGATGGAGTGCAGTCATCTTATGGGCACTGACATGAGCTCTAATATTCTAAAACAGTATGTATCGATGTCAGGCTTGCTGACCATGCCTGATGCTCAAATGCCAACATGTACTGCTGAGGAAGGCTAGGAATGAGGACCATGTTATGTTCTTATGTCAGTCTGGGAGGGAGAATGAGTAACTGACTGAGAGAAATGGATTTCCTTAACACAGACTTTCTGTTTATTCTTCACTTCCCACCATATCCATTCTGAGATGCATAAATCCTAGCAAGTGACTGTCAACATGGACAAGAATTTCACCCAACCTTTATTGTACTCTTCCGAAAGATCTTTCCTTATCATGATGTGCCTATTATACTTTCATAACCACTTCCTCATTCAACAGCATTAGGAAAGGACCTTTATTTCTTTGTAGTTCTTTATTTATTTATTGGGGGTGTACATGCCATGGCTCATGTGTGGAGGTCAGAAGACAACTTGAGTGGGAGCTGGCTCTTTCCTTCAACCAGGTGGTTCCTGGGGACTGATCTCAGATCATCACAAATGGCCCCAAGCACTTTACTTGTCAAGCCATCTCCCAGGCCCATGGAGGGACCTCTGTGTTCCAGGAAGTGTTTCCAATGCAGGATCAAACATTTGATTAAACCTGTAGTCACTGGATCTGTATAATGGACCTGCTGCTTGAGTGTGCTGGTGACTATGAGTGTCAAGGATAAAGCTGCCATTCAAAGATACATGGCAAATAGACATGCATGGGACAGGGAAGACTTGACAGGGACATCCAGGGGACAGTTTTGAGGTGGCATTTTATCTGTGCGATAAAAAGAAAGGCCATAGACATCTCTCTTGCACCAGGGAAGTTCATGTTTCTTCATGTCAGAGTGAGCTTGGATACTTTAAAAGTCAGGGGGAAAGGAGAACCGTGAGAGAGAGAAGCAACCGACTGTCAGAAGGGCCTTGTGTGCAGAGAGTGGAATTCCTGAGTACGGATGCAGGACATTAGAAAGAAAACTAAGTTCAATAATGTTCATCACAGTTTTCCAGAGCTGTTCTTTCTGCTGCGAGGTGGGTACCATGGATGCTTCAGGCCAAAGGCACAGGACAGAGGTTAGCCAGAAAGGGGAGGAAAAGGGAGCACAGGGGCTGAAGAGGGGAATACGCTCAATATGCAGTATATACCATAGAAACACTTAAGGCACAAAGAAAATGATGTAAGAGATACGAGTATTTGTATTTGTGGATATTGTACCTGGCTTTCTCGATGCTTCTTTTTTCCTACATTTGTAGGAACTGATCACTAGCTGAAGTGTGAGGAGATGCAGAATCATGGCATGGGGTAGATTGGGGTTTGAAGAGTGGAAAGAAAGTGCAACATATTCTTCACTGAGAGAAAAACTTTTGTTTATCTCTTTGGTTTTTATTTCTTTTTTTGATACTGTTATCTGTCTTTTCAGCATCTGGTGAGATGCACACAAAATGAAACTTTTCCACAGGCTTTGTTGTGATTGTATTTCCTTTCTTTTTTCTTTTTATTTTCTTTTTTTTTAACTCTCTGATCTTTGGGGGCCCAACACCCAGCTCCCAATCAAATACACATAGACTTATTCTTACTTATAAATATCCCTGTCCTTAGCTTGGCTTATTTCTAGTTAACTTTCTTAAATTATTCCATCTACTGAAGGGGCCAGCTCCCCATTTCGGCAGCCATAACAGCCGAACACGTGCTTGCCATAACCTTGCCTTGGTCACTTAGAGGTCAGATGCCTGCCTCGTGGCAAGGAACCAATAAGAAGTTATCTGGTGGTGCTATGCTTTATGGCTCTGGGTGTGCTTTACGGACAAGCGCACAGCAATGATGCACAGAGCATAGCAACCACCCTGGGAGGGCCTATGGGCCATAACAACCAGTTGACCAATCAACACAGGGCAAACCCACCAAGCCTGGAGGCACACCAATCCTGAGCCTGTGCATACCCCTAGACACTCCCCTTACGCTGCCCTATAAAGATCTGTACGCAGTGGCTTCGAACTGTCTTTGCTAGCCATCAGATTTGGCGAGTGGATCAAAGACCTGAGCTAACATGGGGTTAGCTCGTTAAACTACAATAAAGCCTCATGCAATTTGCATCGAGCTTTCGTTTCCATTCTGTGATTGGGGTGGCTGCAGTCCTGGGCTAAGATTCTGGAAGCCTGAGCTTTCTGGGGGTCTTACACTACCTTTTGCCTCTGGACTTTTACCTTTCCTTATTCTATATCTCTTTCTTTCCTTCTTATTCTGTGGCTGGCTATGCTGATGGGTGGTTGGCCCCTAGCATCCTCCTCTCCTCTTTTTCTTGCTCCTAGCATCTTCTCTTTTTCTATTTCTCTCTCCTGCCTTGCTATTGGCCATTCAACTATTTATTAGACCAATCAGGTATTTTAGACAGGCAATGTAACACAGCTTTACAGAGTTAACAAATGCAACATAAAAGAATGCAACACATCTTTGTATCATTAAACAAATATTCCACAGCATAAACGAATGTAACACATCTTCAACCAACATTTCACAACACTTTGCAAATTTCTCCCTGGAGGTATGAACAATAACGTCCTTCTGGGCCTGAGATTTACAAATGCATATGGCCGAACACAAAACCTATCTCTACCATCTATAAAAAGGAGATTGTGTTAGTGTAGTTTGCAAATGACATGGCAGAGAATTCAAATTCCTAGAGCAATCAGATGTTCTTGGTGAAGGTACATGCAGAAGCCAGGTGTTAGTAGAGTACTTCCCTAGTGTGCACAGGCCAGGTGTGGTAACAAATGCCTCTCATCCTATCACCAGAGAGGTGGAGGCTGGGGGGGTCAACACTGGCTTCATAATCAGTCCAAAAGCAGCATGGGATGCATGAGACCCATCTCAAATTTTTTTTAAAAAGGAAGAAGATCTATCTCAGCAGTTAAGAGCATTCACTGCTCTTGCAGAGGACCTGGGTTTGATTCCCAGTACCCATATCATGGCTCACAATGATCTGTAACTCCAGTCCCAGGGCATCTGATGTCCTCTTCTAGCCTCTTCAGGTATTAAGCATAAAAGTGATACACAGACACACATGCAGGCAAAACAGCCATACAGATACACTTTAAAAATACATTTTAAAGGTATACACATCTATAACTTCTGACACCATAATAGTGTAATGGACCAGAAGTACAACAGCTGATTACCAGTCCATGCTGCAAGACAGCAAGTTTTATTTATATTTGGCTGAAAATAATCAAACCCATAAATATCTTATTTTGTTTTGGTTTGGTGTTTGTTTGTATGTTCATGTGTTTTGAGTGAGGGTTTCATGTAGCCCAGGCCTCAAACCCACTAAGTAGTAGAGAATGGCCTTGAATTTCTGATCTTTCCACTTTCACCTCCCAATGCTGAGATTACAGGTATATGTCATCATGCCTGGTTAAAAATACAGTATCTTTTAGTACTGCAAATAATAATTGTGAACTTTTAAAAACAGAAAGAGAACCCTTAGCTAAGTGATGTCATCTGGTGGTTCTGTGCTGTGAACAAACCTCCTCAGGAAAAATTATTCTTGTAAATAGCATTTATTTACCATATATTAATTCCCATGATAGCTGGACACTGGTGACTCATGCCTTTAATGCCAGCACTTGGGAGGCAGAGGCAGGTGGATCTCTGTGAGTTCGAGACCAGCCTGGTCTACAAGAGCTAGTTCCAGGCCAGCCTCCAAAGCCACAGAGAAACCCGGTCTCAAAAAACCAAAAAAAAAAAAAAAACCCAGTATTTATGATGTTTCTAATATCTACATATTACAGCTTATTCCATATGCTTCTACTGCAGACAAACATGTTAAATGAGATGGTTTTTAACTTTTCAGCTTCAGGTATAACTTGAAAATATGTTTTGAACATTCATCCTGAACTCTTACATTGAGCAGTGCAAGCAGGAGTTCTAATGAAATGGCATCTTTTTTGCACATGATGTGTTCTTTTAATTGTGGACAAGAGGCCAGGTTTTCCCAGAAGAATTCTGAAAGAATGCCTCTGAGGTCCAATCTCTACAGGCAGCCAGAGGATTTCAGACCTTAAAAGTCTTCCATAGATGCTAAAAGTGATACTTCTTTCTCACTTGCATCTTTAATGTTAAGTGAGGTTTATTTTCTGTGTCACAAAGCAACCATCTTACAAAATCACAGTGGGCTGACAATTTCTAAAATGTGCTTGGGATTAGAGATTCTAGAAGCCAGTGTTTCTTTTTAGATACACAGATTAAATAGCTTGATTCACTTGATTAACATTGTCTTTAAAAGTTATTCATGGGGGCACAGGTCTGATTTTCTATCTATTATCTCTGAGTGTCTTATCTTTCTATATATTTTTGGGAGGTTTCATTTTTCATTCTTACTTAGTATTCCATTTTTGAGGAGAAATCCTAGGAAAGTGAGATGTGTATCGCTAACAAACAGTTGCTTATGCCATAGTTAAAATTATGTTAAACTTCAATTTACAAAAAGACAGGAGGTCCACACCTTTGGTCATCTGGAGGAAAAGGTCACCACGGTCCTCACATTCAAAAGCTCAGATTGGTGGAAGACAGAATTCTGGCTTGGTCACAGCACATGCCCTCAGCTGACAAAGGAGGCTTCAGACAATGAATTGCTGAAATAAAGCAGAATTCCCTGATGAATTTGCTATGGATCTTGTTGAGGAGACCCCATGGCAGTGATGCTCTTGCTGGTGAAGTATGTCTTGGCAATATTGTGTAGTAAAGTTCTACTTGTACATCCAACTCCTGGATAAATGCATATTCCAGGTATCACTTAAAAAATATCTGTAACTTCAAGGTGTATGAACGCTATCCTTTAATATTCTCAAGCGTGTAACCTTTCTCATGAGGAGAAAGGGACTGGGGCTCTCTTAGTTTGGGAGGACAAGTTTGCTCACAAAATATGCCATTTCTTAGCATAGTTAGAATATTTTTATTTTAAAATTAATTATCTGGCTCCTGTGGCGACTTAGGAGCAAATGAAACTGTAGGCAGTCTAGCATTTCACTGATTTGGGGAATACTGGGAAGGTGTGGGTTAGTTGAGGCCTTTATATAAACGTAACAACCATTTTCTACATTGTTCTATTAATATATGCTTAATTTTCTTTCACAATTCATATTTTTAGAATTTTGAAATGTTGCTCAGTTTTCTGTTACTTTAAAGCAGTCTCCTTGCTTTATGCAATAGATATATGATATATGTATAACATAATAGAATGCTTAATGTGATTTCACACGTTTTTTGCATTATATATTCCTCTTGTACTACATCCTCTTGATTTCTACATTGCACAATGATCTCAGTATTTCATTCATTTCCTGTATAAATTCTGTGTTTCTATTTTCTAAGACTCTATCAATACCTTTGTTCATACAGATAATAGAACCAAGTGAGTTAATGGTATCACAGAAAGAGACAAGAGCTCCAGTCTCTCCTCAGGAAAAAAATTGCAAAGTGGGATAGAAATTTTGCTGGGAACAACATAACTGCTTATTTTATGATCATTTGAATTTCATTCTGTGATCCCAAAATGTTTGTTCTGATTCCTCAGTTATAACCTTGCATCAAGAGAGGGACTGAAGACTACATCCATGTAGAAATTATAAGGACAGAATCAGGAATCCTTTCTTTAAAATGACTGTGTCTTCAGGCATGCATTGAAACAGCAAAGTCTCTCTCTCTCTCTCTCTCTCTCTCTCTATATATATATATATATATATATAATGTATGTATATGTATATATATATATATATGATTGCAACAGACTAAACAAAATTAAAAATAATAAAAAGGACTAAAAAGGAATCAATGCCCAATAGCCTAAAACACAGAATAGAAGAGAGATTGCCCTAGATCTATTCCAGAATAATTTATCCCATGATTGTCATTGGATTTCTCCCCAAGAGGAGTCCCTACCAGACCATGCCCTTTCTAGATTGTATCTGTTTTGATGGTTCAGTCTAAGCCATGGAGATTGGAAATCACAGCTGGGGGACAGACTTCATCTTGGTTGGTCTTTTCCAGTATGGCCAGATGGACACTCTCCTCTTCACCATCATCTCCATCCTCTTTGCAGTAGCTCTGATAGGAAGCATCACACTGGTCCAGCTCATCAGGTTGGACCATAGACTCCACACCCCCATGTACTTCCTCCTCAGCCAACTCTCCATCATCGACATGATGTACATCTCCACCACCGTGCCCAAGATGGCAGCTAACTTCCTGTCAGACACCAAGACCATTTCCTTTCTGGGCTGTGAGATCCAAGCCTTTGTGTTTCTTAGCCTGGGTGGATCTGAAGCCCTCCTGCTGGGCTTCATGTCCTATGACAGGTATATAGCCATCTGCCAGCCCCTGCACTACCCTGTGCTCATGAGCAGGAAGATCTGCTGCTCCATGGTCACCTGTGCCTGGAGCAGCAGTTCCATCAATGCTTTAGTGCACACGCTATATGCCTTTCAACTTCCATTCTGTGGATCTTGGGTTGTTAACCACTTTTTCTGTGAGGTTCCAGCTCTCCTGCCATTGGTGTGTGAAGACACATCTCAATATGAACACACAATCCTCATGAGTGGCCTGGTCATTCTGCTGCTACCCTTCCTGGCTATTCTAGCTTCCTATGCTCGGGTGTTGGTTGTTGCATTCCAGATGCGCTCAGGGAAAGGGCAGAGTAGAGCCATGTCTACATGCTCCTCCCACCTAACTGTGGCCAGCCTTTTCTACACCACTGGTCTCTCCACCTACACCTACCCATACTCCCTTCATTCTCCTGCAAGGGACAAGGTGGTGGCTGTGCTTTACTCAATCGTCACTCCTGTTCTGAACCCTTTTATCTACAGCCTGTGTAACAAGGATGTCATGGGGGCCCTGAGGAGACAGATGAGATAATGGATATTGGGGCAGAAAAATATGACTTTGTGTCACCTTGTGGACTAATCTGAAAGCCGGTCTTGAACACTACCTGGGAAGATGTCAGGATTGATATTCCAGTGGACGTTCATCAAACTTGTCTAACTGAACAAGAGCATGAAACTTTGTCCTATTGGTGTCACATCCAGATGATGGTTTGACTCTGAATGCTGGCTCTGAGGGAGATCAAGGGCTTTGTCCTTGCCCCTGGGATCTCTGGCTGCCTGTCAGCCTGGATTGTCTTTCCATAGAACTTTACCACCTTTGTCCTCCTGCAAGGCACTGTGGCTTCTCACATTGTGTGGTGAGTCAGTACAGTTGTCTTCTATGTACTTGCCTACCTCTTGATCTGGAAGCTCTTTCTGCAGTTTATGAGCATAGCTACATGTGTGCAGATACTTTATATAAACCTGAAATATTTTATTGGTTTTCCTTTGCAGGTGCAGCCATTATATAAGAGACTGTATCTGTTTTTATACTAGGACATGCTTGTGTGACTATTACCACACCAATAGTATTTCCAGGCTCTCCTAAGCTGTTTAATGATGTCTTGCTATCTCCCCTTTGTTAGTACCCTTCTCCAAAGTTGTAACAAGCATCATTAACACATCCCTCTATCAGCACTCACTCTGTTTCTTTCCACAAACACCTTGATGTTGATTTCCCACCATCATGCTGGCTTATGAGAAGCACATCAGGACCAACAGACCCAGGATGCTTTTGCTTTGGAAATCCAGAGATGATTTCTGTATTTTGTCCATGGTTAGTATACAATAAATGCTGAGAACATTAGTGTCATTTCAAGGACATTTCCTGAATATTCTTTCTAAGAATTATGTACATATATACCACATATACACCACACCTTCTCTTTCTGCTGCCATGTCTTTCCCACCCTGATGCTCTACATCCTTCTGTGAGCTAAAATATACCCTTCCTCCCTTAGGCTGCTTTGTCAGGGTGTGTTATCACAGCAAGAGGAGAAGAAATTAACACACATGTGATTCTGAATTTGGGGTCTCACTATATTTTTGTCATCACCAAATGTGCTTTGATGGAGAATTTCAGAAAATTTACTTCCAGGTATTTTCAACTACAAAACAAGTTACTCATGCTGTCTGCCATTCCTTTGGAAACAGCTTTGTTTTTCCAAATGATTTTATTTTACTATAGTGATGTTGTTTATTGTCACAATAGCTTATTGCTTTGGCGGAGGCATAATTCATTTACTAATGTGCATATGTGTCTTTATGGGTGAATGTGAGCATGATGGGGAGGAGTGTGGGACTATGCACACACACACATGGAGGAGAGAAGGAGTCATTATCTTCTCTTCCATCACTCTCCACTTATTCCTTTGAGGCAGAGGCTCTCCCTGTACCTGGGGCTCATGTTTCTTCAGTATACTGGAGACTGGTAGGCTCCAGTAAGCCTCCTGTCTCTGTCCTGCTAGGAGCTGGGGTTACAGGTATGAGTGGGAGGCCTTGCATGGTACCTGTGTGCTGAGGTGCCAACTTTGATCCTTATGCTTGCCTTTAACTCTGCTTGGCTGTTGGGCCTAGAAAGGCTCAGATGTGAGGCCCAGTGTAACCTCCTGAGCCTGACTAAAGTCTGGCGACCTATCTCTGGTTTGTAACCTCCACGTGGGGGTGACTCAGCAAGGCCTGATGTAAGACGTCCCTCTGCCTAGCTACCTGCCAGCTTGGTGGAATATTATTGGTCCTTACTCCTTATGTCACTTACCCCATCCTATGATTCCCATCCCCTACCTCAACCCTATATAAGTTCCTGATTTGACAAGCTTTGACAAGTCTCCTGACTCAGTGTGTATTTCTCCCTGGTAACTAGGAGGCTGAAGGGTCTGAGTCCTCGACACTCACCATCCTGCTCAGACCCAGGAAGAGACCAGCTGGACCAGCCCTTCCCCAGCTCTACCTGCCAGAAGACCTGGCACTTGGCCACCTCATCAGTTAGGTGGTTTTGTTAACTGAATATTTTCTTCCATAGCCTTATCAAACCCTTTCTGCAATCCTCGGGGTTTCCACATGGTGGGTGGAATCCTTCAGACCATGTGAAATGTTGTTTTCTGTTTCTATTGTTAAAATTTTATTTATTCTATATGTCTTTTACATCGTGTATCTTGATCCCATTCATTTCCCTGCCCTCCACTCTTGCACTCCCCCCAAAATCATACATTTTTTTTCAAGACAGGCTTTCTCTGTGTAGCTTTGGAGCTTATCCTGGCACTCACTCTGTAGACCAGGTTGGCAATCATATAAAATTTAAGAGAAAAAAAAAGGAAAGAAAAAAAGAAGAAAATTAAAATAAAATAAAAAGGGGAAAACTTTGAACATCTCATCATGGAAGGTGCAGCGTGACACTGTGACTGTATATCTTTACTTGCAAGAGTGCATTGCAAACAATCATTGGTCTTGTTCGAAGTCTCTGGTTCCTATTACCTTATTGATGCAGGGCACTTGCTTGGCCTCCTTCTGGATATCCTGTTGTTGTACTGTGTTCTGGAGATCCTGCAGCTCTGGGTCAGCAGGTCAGGTCCCTTCACATGCTCCAGAAGATCATAGATGGGGTAGATGATAGGGTAGGCTATGTCATATCCTTGGGTCTAGGCCTAGGTAGCTGTGCTCTCATCCACAGTGTGATCTCTGCTGTGCTGTCCAGACAAAGTACTGACAAGCTCTCCTGTGTGTTGCTGCTGGTCAAGGGTTCATCTCTCTCACCCCAGCCCATTCCCTTCCTCTCTCCTCTCTTCAGATATGCCTCTGTCCACAGGACCTGAACCATTCTGACTCTCCCATGAACCACCATACCACCCATGTCTGCCCACACCAATAGAGTTCCTCTGGCAGGTACTGTCGGTACCAGGTGTGCCTATATTCTGCTTGCCTCCACCCCCAGCCCAGAGTGGGCAGTCCAAGACCTGCACATAGTTCTCCTTGTCCCACCCAGGTCGCCCTGGTGATGTGCTGGGCCATGCAACCTCATTACAAAGGGTTTGCCATCCTGCTCAGACCCAGGAAGAGACCAGCTGGACCAGCCCTTCCCCAGCTCTACCTGCCGGAAGACCTGGCACTTGGCCACCTCATCCACCTGGCACCATAATCTCCTGGTTGTTGCATTTGATTGCATGGCACAGGATTGGGATGGGTTTCTCCAGACTCCAGTTGGGAGTTAGGATGCCTTCCCCTTGGCCAGTGGCTAGCTGGGTCCCACCCACTCTGGCATGGCACCTGGGGAAGGGGGTGTTTTCTGTTTCTTAAGATGAGATTCTAACTATGAATTTGTCGTTCCACATTCTAGAAATATCCTCAACATAGAATCCCTACCAACACTCTTGGATAGCACTCACTGAAAACTGGAAGATTCCTGGCATGGACACCTTTATAAAGTATTGTATAGAAAATGGAGAGAAAAATAATCCAAACTAATTAATAGCATATGTTATAGTGAAGAAAAGGAGATTAAAATCATGTGTATTGGCTAGGAGCATAGGAGCCAGCTGCCTATGAAGCAGGCTGAACCCACATTGGCTTCTTCTGGATCCCAACTCCAGCTGCCACTCTGTTCAAGCCCCCACCCCATTCTCCTGCTCTACCTGAGCAAAAGGCTCACTGGTGTCACTTCAGTGTACAAGGAAATTCATTCTCTTCAATCTCATTACAATGCGAATAAATGTTGTTGCAACAGGAAGAGTTTAAGTGGGTACTTGGCCACAATCTAACTTCTTTTCCATGGGATTCAATGAAGTATTAGCACATTTGAATGTAGTGGGACTTTCACAGGTATAAGTCTACTTGAGTCATCAAGATGGTTTTCAGGGACCAATGTTACAATATCTGAAACACACCAAAGCCTGAATTATTCAACTCCTTGAAATAATAAAGTATGGTTACTTTGTGTTGTTTTCCAAAGATCTACATATTTCAGTTTGTTATATATGAGCAGCTGATCGTTTCTCACAACTACATCAAAACGGGAAAGGGTTTTTACACTTTCAATTGTGACTGTTTCTAGTTTGAACAAATATTTTGATCATTAATTATGAATGCTCTTTTGAATGCTTTCCTGCAATGAAATGCAGACACCAGTTCTAATGAAACACATCTTTTATGCACAGTGCATTTAATTGTGGACTAGAGACTAGTTTTCCCAGAAGGGCTGAGATGGAAACCCTATGAGTTCCAACCTTCATTAGGCAGCCAGACCATCAGAGACATTGAAAGCACTTGAGAGAATGAGAAAAAAAGACAGCATTCTGTGTAAGTTCCCCCTTTCCACTGCAGTTTTTAGTGCTGACTGAAGGTTTGCTTAGTTAAGGCCAAAGCAACAATTTCCAAATTCATAGAGTGGTCATAATTCTAAAATATGGTTGCGATTAGAGGCTGTAGGACGTTAGCCTTTCTTCTTCAGAAGATTCAGCTCTGGTGGCTCCACCCCTCAAAGCACATCACTTTCCTATATCCCTTGGTAAACACGATCACATATGTGATAATTTAAAAGTTCGTCCAGAAAGACATAGCTGTGCTCTCTAGTGACCGTCTCTCGGTGGGGGTGAACTGTCAGGAAGCTCTTCTGTGTCTGTCCTTGTAGGTCTGTTTCCCTTAACTGCCCGAGGAAAGGATTCATGTGCAACCAAGGGGCTGTATATACCATAGTTGAGCCATTATTGAATTAGTTGTTCTAGGAAATGACAGACAACCATATACCTAGACATCTGGAGGGAGGGTACATCATCATTTCCAATGGTCAAGGCTCCGGTGGGTAGAGTTCAGAAGGCTGGTTCACAGCATGTTTCTTCAGCTGTCAATCAATGAGCTGGACCGCCAGTGAAGTGTTGAAGTGAAGCAGAACTGATGGAGAATTGTTGAAAAGACAAGCTAGCTCCACCCTGCTGCTTCAGGTATGTCTGACAGGCATTGCCCTGTACAGAGCACCACATCATTTTCTTGTAGGCTCATGTTCTGACTTAGATTTACTCCAGGCCAGAAACATTTCCAGGTATTGCTTTAAAAAATCTGCATCATTAAGGCATGTGCAGGGAGTTACTCAGTGTTCTGAAGAGTGTAACCATCTCACAGTTTTAAGGACTAAGGCTGGGGCTCAGTGTCCCAGCATGGGAACACAGGTATGGTAGTCCATTGAATTCTCACTTGAGGGAACAGGACCTGGCACAGTCATATTATTTCTTAAGAGAAGGAAGCATGTCTCTTTCTTGTTTTGACCTCAGGATTTGAAACCACTGTTATCATATAAATACATCTCACAATATCCCTGACATGCAGGAGTTATATTATGTTTTTAAATTAGAAAGATTTTAATTTACTGCATAGAATAAATATTTGTATTTATTTATATGTTGTATGATGGTGCATTTAATTTTTCCTTTGACTTGATTTTTGTTGACTTTACTAGTGAGGAAATAGTTATTTACACATCCCTGGTTCTAGTTCCATGAATTTGTCCAGGTCCTGGGTGCACTGATGAATTACTAGACATGGTTAAACCATTCCATGGTACAATGCCTGATGAATCAGTATTCAGAATTCATACTAAACACAAGGGCCAGTGATGCAGACCTGTGTGGGTGGTGAGGCTGTGAGGAGAGGCAGCACTGTAGTGGAAATACCTCCAACCTGATGCTCATTTTGTTGATAGTAAACTCCTTGCTGAGTCTATGGCAATCAGAAAAAAGATGCCAAATCACCTCATCTCTCTCTGTAAGAAGCTCTGGAATTGGCTGTCAGTTCAGTTTAAGTGGACAGGACTGTATGTGGCTGCTCACATGCTACTGACCTTGGCTGTGACCTCACAGGTGAAGCTGCATCACCACCATAGACAAGTGATGCTGGACACTGCAGTGTGTTTAACCCCATGATGAATGTGGTGTCAGATACTACTCCTCAGTGTTTTTTTTAATTAATTGTGACTTTAATTTACTGAACCTTAGTGTGTTAACTTGATGCATCCTAGATTTCAGGTAGCTAACTTATTGTACGTTGATCTCAAATGACCCACGTAGGACTAGAGATTTAGTTCAACTGGAACTGAATGTTTCCCTAAGCTGCAGAATGCCTTAGGTTTGGCCTAATCGTATCACAATGTGGGTGTGATGGTATACCCTTGTAAAATCCTAGCACTTGGGAGGCAAAGGCCGGAGGATAATAAGATCACGATTTTATGTTTGGCTACATAGTGGTCCAAACTCAGAATGAGTTACACAAAGCTATATCAAAAATTTTAAATGATCCTTTACTCAGATTCCCTTCTGGTAGAAGAGGTGATTGTGAAATGAATCTGTTAGGAGCAAGGAGCTCAGGGTGTGCCTGATGCTCTGGGCCTCTCAGCACACTCTGTGTTACACAAGGGAAATATCTGCTTCTAAAACATGTTGGATTTGGGATGGCCTCAAGTTCAAGCCATCAGCATCTGGAGGGGAGGTTGCAGGACGGATGCTTCCGCTACTGCTGCTGTTTACGGTGACTTATGTTTGGTCTTCAGAGGTGGAGAAACCTGACTAGATTATTTCCAGCACACTGAGCACAATTCTGCCCTCATTTGTGGTAAAAGGAAGAGAATGGCAAGTGTGACTTTTCCAGCTCCTAAGACTTCAGAATAGCAGTTCTCAACCTGTGGCTCATGACCCCAAAGACCTTCAGAAAACAGAGCTGTTTCCATTAAGATTCATAATAGTAACAAAATTACAATTACGAAGTAGCAACTAAAATAATGTCATGATGGGGGGGGGGCGGGCAGAGGTTCACTACAACATGAGGAACTGTATAAAAAGATTGAAGCATTAGGAAGGTTGAGGACCACTGCTTTAGAACATGAAAGGGTTGGTGGGCTCTGAGTGTGACTAATATGTCTGATGATCCAAGGTCAGAGCATACTTGGGTGTCATGGTACAGGCCTCTTATCCCAGCACTCAAAAGTGGAGGCAAGAGGATTGTAGGTTCAAGATATGTGTGGGCTCAAAATCAAGATTGAATCCAGCCTGGGTCACAGGCCAAGACTCTATGTCAGAAAAACAAGGTCTGATGCTGCAAAGTGGTACAGCACTTGGCTAGTCTATCCAACACTCAGAGTTAGAGCCCCAATAACACACACACACACACACACACACACACACACACACACACACACACACACACACACAGAGAGAGAGAGAGAGAGAGAGAGAGAGAGAGAGAGAGAGAGAGAGAGAGAGAGCAACAGACAGACAGACAGACAGACATCATGATGTTGACAACACCTTGAAACCCAGGGTTGACTCTCAGACGTTGAGAGCAATAGGAGAATTTCGTTACTATCCATATATGAGCAACGTGAAAGTCATGGATAGTTTAGCATTTCTTTTCAGTGAGAGGATGGAGGGGGGATGCGTGGGGTTAATTCCACAGCCAAGGAGACACACAAGCATAGACCAGAAGGTACGTCTGAGCTTCTCTGGGCTTGTTATTTTTATTTCACTTTTGCATTCATGTAGCATATTTTACAGCATTGTGAGCAACAGGCATTTAATTGTGCACACATGTCTAGGTTTTACATAGGAAATCTGTCACTACTGCTCAGAGCTGAGTTGTGAGCAGGTAACATCAACTCATGAACTACTAAGCTTCTTTTTAATGCATGTTCAGTGTTCCAGATTGTCCTCAGAAAGCAACCTCATTGGATCCTCTGTATTGCAGAGTTATTTTGTTCTTAGAATTACAGACTCAGGAAATTTTGCCAAGTGTTTATTAGAAACATGAACCTGTCAGTCCCTACGGTATTAGATGATAGAAGCTAAGAAATCCATGTGCACTAAGAAAAAGTATCCCAGTATTCAACTATTTTCTCAGTGTGACTTTTTTTTTCTTAGTAATTTCATGAGATGATGATGATGATGATGATTTTTAGACAAGGTCTCACTATGTAGAGCAGGTTGGCCTGGAATTCATGGAGATCTGCTTGCCTCTATATTTAACTAACAGTGATGTGTATTTATGTAAGCCATTTTATAACCTTCTATCTTCTTTTTCATGCATCACTTATTACAGTTTATGTTCCAGTTACTCAGGTATTTGATTTTCCCGTTGCTAAAGGTGTGTGTGTGTGTGTGTGTGTGTGTGTACACATATATCCTTAGTCTTTGCTTCATTCCTTAGAATTTTTTTCAGCAGGTATCTTTTTCAAGAACAAATACTAACACATTACAGTAGCCATGGATGACATGATCATTTCAAATATTTGAAGAAATATTTTCCATTTTCTTATCATCATTTTAAGAGCACTTTTCTTTTTGTGTGTTTTATTTGTTGTTGGAATTTCATGCAATATGTTTTCATCATTTTTTCACCTCCCCCAACCCCTCTCAGCTCTTTCTCCTCCTCCCTACCCATCCAGCTTCATGTTCTCTCTATTAAAAAGAAAAACCAAAACCAAACAAAACACAAAAAGGCAAAGTCCAACTTGTATTGGCCAACAACCCCTAAGCACTGGGCAGTTCTCTGTGCTTTCTGTATCAGGTTGGCACTATACTATGACATCATAATGCACAGGGTCTGTCTTGGATAGTGTGTGAGTTTCAAGATGGAATTCTCTCAGAGCTGCATTACTTGTTTTTTAATCTCTTCCATAAAATCTTATGCCAGATTTTTCTGTTAGCCTCTTGCCAACACATTTCATATCACTACAGCTTGATTTTTCTTTCTGAATATTTATTTATTTATTTATTTATTTACTTATTTATTTAGGTTGTTCGAGAAATGATTTCTCTGTGTAGAAATTTCTCTGTGCACATCTTTAATCCCAGCACTTAGGAGGCAAAGGCAGGTGGATCTCAGTGAGTTTGAGGTCAGCCTGGTCTACATAGTGAGTTCCAGGACAGGCTCCAAAGCTATGCAGAGAAGCCCTGTCTCAAAACACCAAAAAAAAAAAAACAAAAACAAAAAACAAAAAATGAACAAACAAACAAACTAGTAAGAGTTTCAGTCTTATTGTAATAATTCCATTATTTTTGTGTTTCAGGAATGATTACTCTCTATGGATAGATAGATAGATAGATAGATAGATAGATAGATAGATAGATAGATAGTCAAGGTCAAACAAATACCAAGAAACATAAAACAATTTCAGACCATTTCACCGAGTATTTAGAACCAATAGTTACAGGGGGCATCAGTCCCCCTGCAAATATGGTGAAGCCAGGCTTCTTGCCAGCCCAGAGCAAAACTTTTAGTTCTGTAGTTTTGATTTAACAATCTTCACACAGTACCTCAAAGAATAAAAAATACTAAGCCAAATTCAGTCAATCGATTTTTATTTTACTTTATTTAACTAGCCTGGATGCTTGGCTTGTATGTATGTCTGTGTGCCACTTATGCATCTAGTACTCGTGGAGGCCAGAATAGAGTATTAAATTCCCCTGGAACAAGAGTTGCAAACAGTTGTGAGCTGTCGTGTGTGTTCTAGAACTTGAACTGTGTCTTCTGAAAGAAAAGCCAGTGCTCTTATCTGTTGAGCCATTTTTTTCCAGCTCTGACCAATTGATTTCTTATGTCATTGTACCTTTTTCTCCAAGTTAAATTTACATGAATAAGTTAATTCTAGTTCATAAGGATTGTAAACTCCTATGAGATACTACAAAAACCTTAATTCCTATCTATAAAATTAAAACTGAGAGATGGAATAAAGAATCACTTAAAATTACACTGTATTTGATCCACTTTGCCACACCAGTCACAAATGTGAAAGAATATTTTCACTGCCAAAAAACTAAGTTCCCAGCCCTTCAATGTAAAGAGTTTACTGAGAGGAATACAATGTTTTGCAAACAAAGCAGATAAACTAATTTGTTGTTTGCATTTTAATTTTGTAATCCTGAAAAAAAAAAAAACAACTTTGTTTCAATTTCCTCTTACAAAGACCTTGAAAGGGAAGAGTTTGCAGATTTCAAATGTGACAAATGACCAGGAGTAGGGAAGGAGATCCCTTGATTTGATGCATACATTCTGCATTTTTCAACATATGAAAGCTTAATATACAGGACTGGAGAAAGACTGCCCTAGAGCTATTCCAGAAAATCTATTCATGTAATAATTGTCATTTGCTTTCTCCCCAAGGGCAGTCCTCATCAGACCATGCCCTTTCTAGATTGTATCTGTTTTGATGGTTCAGTCTAAGCCATGGAGATTGGAAATCACAGCTGGGGGACAGACTTCATCTTGGTTGGTCTTTTCCAGTATGGCCAGATGGACACTCTCCTCTTCACCATCATCTCCATCCTCTTTGCAGTAGCTCTGATAGGAAACATCACACTGGTCCACCTCATCAGGTTAGACCGTAGACTCCACACCCCCATGTACTTCCTCCTCAGCCAACTCTCCATCATCGACATGATGTACATCTCCACCACCGTGCCCAAGATGGCAGCTAACTTCCTGTCAGACACCAAGACCATTTCCTTTCTGGGCTGTGAGATCCAAGCCTTTGTGTTTCTTAGCCTGGGTGGATCTGAAGCCCTCCTGCTGGGCTTCATGTCCTATGACAGGTATATAGCCATCTGCCAGCCCCTGCACTACCCTGTGCTCATGAGCAGGAAGATCTGCTGCTCCATGGTCACCTGCGCCTGGAGCAGCAGTTCCATCAATGCTTTAGTGCACACGCTATATGCCTTTCAACTTCCATTCTGTGGATCTCGGGTTGTTAACCACTTTTTCTGTGAGGTTCCATCTCTCCTGTCATTGGTGTGTGAAGACACATCTCAATATGAGCACACAATCCTCATGAGTGGCCTGGTCATTCTGCTGCTACCCTTCCTGGCTATTCTAGCTTCCTATGCTCGGGTGTTGGTTGTTGTATTCCAGATGCGCTCAGGGAAGGGACAGACTAGAGCTGTGTCCACCTGCTCCTCCCACCTGACTGTGGCCAGCCTGTTCTATGCCACCACTCTCTCCACCTACACCCAGCCACACTCCCTTCATTCTCCTGCAAGGGACAAGGTGGTGGCTGTGCTTTACTCAATCGTCACTCCTGTTCTGAACCCATTTATCTACAGCCTGCGTAACAAGGAAGTCATGGGGGCCCTGAGAAGACAGATGGGATGATAAATATTGGCACAAAAAATGTAGTTTTGCAATGCCAGGTGGACTGAAGATCTCATTCAAAGCTGGTCATGTAAACAATCCGGGTAGATGTAAAGATCGGTGTTCTGTAAAAGCACAACAGAGACTCAGTTCTCATCATGCTTATATATCTAATGAAGCAACAACACAGAATTTTGTCCTCTTAGTGGTTCCATGGTATTGATGTTTCAAATGGTCCTTTCCAGTATTCTGAAATGCAATCCATAGGAAATAGAATTTACCTAAACATTCAACATAAAGGTCATTTATATAGTGTCTAAGGTAGATAAAGAGAAAATCCTAGCACCTGCTCACTCCACTACTCTCTCCATCAGGGGCCGTTAAATGCAAATATTGCACCCAGGGCCTCCAGCAAAGAATCAGATCAAGAATATGTGGGTAGGAATAAAAATAAAGGCTAATTCATTTATTAAGAAAGCACCAGGGCATGAGGGATGCATCCTTCCTAGCATAGTTACATACCTGAGCCTCTCCAACACTTGTAAATATAGAAGCTTTGGCCATAGAAGAATTGGAGGCTTCCTTTCTCCACCACAATTGCCATTCTGTTGATATTCTCAGCCCCAAGATATATAAGATATACTAAAGAAATGGATAGAAATACTTCCAGAATTATAGTAAATATATCTTATTGCTTGGGTAGGCAACAAGTCAGAGAATTGGGAGGGGAGGCAAATTCCCAAAGAAGTGACTTAAAAGTTTCAAACATAAACCTTGGCACACAATCTTCAAATTGCTTGTTACCACTTAGTTAAAAATAAACACGGGCTCAGCATGTAAAGGCAGCTGCTGTAAAGCCTAGCAACCCGAGTTCAATAGCCAGGACTCACATGGTAGAAGAGAACTGACTCTGACACACTGTCCTCTGACTTCCACCTGCATGCTTTGGCATGCACTCTGTTTTTGGCTGTGTTGGTTCTGGGTCCATGGTAAGGCATACTGCACTGTCACAGGAATATGTAGCTGAAACAGCTCACCTTGTAAAGGACAGGAAACAGAGGACGGGACTAGGGATCAGGTACAACCTTCAAAGGCATTTCACCCTAGGGATGTACTACCTGTTAGCAAACTCTACCCTCCACAATTTCTAACAGTTTCAACAAGGCTCCATCTCCCACATTTCTACAAGCTCTTAAGAGTCTACTCAAAAGTGAACCCATTTTTGGCTTAAACCCCATCAATTCAGTCAGAAGCTTTGCATGAGACTAGACACACCAGAGGTTTGCTTCACTCACCACAGCATCTCTCAAAACAACCAAATTTCTAAGATTGACAATCATGCTGCCACAGATGCTCTTGTAGCAACCTTTTCTGTCTAGGTAGATATAGTAAAAGTTCCCCAGGATACAGTCCAGGATTAAAACTGCTTGACTACAGAGAAGAAAAAAATCCCCTTAATAGAGACAGCCAGATGTATATACAAATAGTCTTAATATCTTTTAAATTAGTTAATTAATTATTTAATCTTATATTCTGGCCACAGTTTTCCACCCCTTCCTTCCTTTCAGTCCCTCTACCCATTCCCACTCTGTCCCCATCCCCTAATCCACTTCTCCTCCATTTCTGTTCTGGAAAGGGCTGGCCTCCCAGGGATGTCCACAAAACATGGCATATCAAGTGATAGTAAGACTAAGAACCTCCCTGTGTATTAGTCTGGGGAAGGAGACCAGAAGTGTAGGGCCCTAAAAGCCAGTAAAAGAATCAGAGGCAGTTCCTGTTCCCACTGTTAGGAGTTCCACAAGAAGACTGAGTAACATATATGCAGAGTGTCTAGGTCAGGCCCATGCAGGCTCCCTGGTTGTCAATTCAGTCTCTGTGAGCCCCTGTGATCCCAGGTTAGTTGATTCTCTGAGTTTTCTTGTGGAATCCCTTATTTCTCTGGATTCTTAAATCCTTTCTCCCCCTCTTCTGAGGTATTTCCTGAACGTCTCCTAATGTTTGGATGTGGGTCTGCATCTGTTTCCATCCGTTGCTGGACGAAGTCACTCTGATAACAATTGGGCTAGACGGCAGTCTAGGAGTACAGCAGACTATCATTAGGCATCATTACACTGACATTTTTGCTTTGTGGACAAGACACCAACAGCACAGACACTGAGATCAACAATTAATAAATGGGACCCCATGAAACTGAAACGCTTCTATAATGCAAAGGACACATCAGAATCAGTCTACCACAAGATCCAGCAGTTCCACTCTTAGGCATATACCTAAAAGAAGCACATTCATACAACGAGGACATCTGTTCAACTATGTTCATAGCAGCATTATTTGTAATAGCCAAAACCTGGAAGCAACCTAGATGCTCCTCAACTGAAGAATGGATACAGAAAATGTGTACATTTACACAACGGAGTACTACTCAGAGGAAAAAAATGGAATATTGTAATTCGCAGGCAAATGGATGGAACTAGAAGAAACCATTCTGAGCGAGGTAACCCAGTCACAAAAAGACAAACATGGTATACACTCACTCATATATGGATTTTACACATAGAGCAAAGGATTACTAGCCTATAATCCACACCACCAGAGAAGCTAGGAAACAAGGAGTACTCTAAAAGAGACATACATGGTCCCCTGTAGAAGGGGAAAGGGACAAAATCTCCTGAGAAAATTGGGAGCATGGGGGAGGGGAGAGGGAGCTAGGAGAATGAGAATGGGAGAAGAGAAGGGGTGAGGAGGACATAAGGGAGCAAGAAGCTTGTGTAGGGGGAAGAATAAAGGAGAGTAAAATACGAGATACCATCAAAGAGGGAGCCAGTATAGTTTTAAAGTGAAATTAGGCACTAAGGAAATGTCCAGAGAACTACAAGGATGACACCAACTAACTATCTAAGCAACAGTGGAGAGGCTACCTTAAATGCCCTCCCCTGATAACAAGATTGACAGCTAATTTATATACCATACTAGAGCCTTCATTCAGCAGCTGATGGAAGTAAAAGCATATACCCACAGCTAAAAACTGAACTGAACTGGAATCCAGTTGCAGAGAAGAAGGAGTGATGAGCAAAGGGATCAAGACCATGCCTGTGAAACGCACAGAAACAGCTGACCTGAGCAAGGGAGAACTCTTGGTCTCGGGACTGATCACTGGAAAACCAGCCTGGAACTGATCCAGACCTCATAAATGTGGGGGTCAGTGATGAGGCTTTGGAAATATATGGGGCCTCTTGTAGTAGATCAGTACTTATCCCTAGCATAGGAATGGACTGTGGGATCCGATTTCACATAGAGGGATACTCCCTCAGCCTAGACACATGGGGGAGGGACTAGGCCTTATCCCAAAAGATATGACAGACTCTGAAGACCCCCCCCCATGGAAAGCTTCACTCTCCCTGGGAAGCAGAAATGGTATTGGATAGATAGAGTGTTAGTGGGGGACAGGGGAGGTGGGGAGGGAGAGGAAATGGGGATTGACATGTAAAACAATCTTGTTTCTAATTTAAATAAAAAAACTAAAAAAAGAGAAAAGATCTTCACTAGCCCCACATCTGACAGAGGGCTAAATTCCAAAGTGTATAAAGAAAACTCAAGAAACTAGACATCATAAAACCAAATAATCCAATTTAAAATGGGTTATAGATCTAAAGAAAGAATTCTCAACAGAAGAATCTCACGTGGCTGTGAAACACTTAAAGAAATGTTCAGCTTCCTCAGCCATCAGAGAAATGCAAATCAAAAAGACTCTGACATTACATCTTATAATTGTCAGAATAGCTAAGATAAAAAACACAAGTAGCAGCTCATGCTGGAAAGGATGTGGAGCAAGGGGAACACTCCTCAATTGCTATGGGAGTGCCAACTTGTACAGTCACTTTAGAAGTCAGTGTGACATTTCCTCAGAAAACTGGGAATCAACATACCACAAGACCCAGCTATACCACTCTTGGGCATATATCCAAAGGCTAGTCAAGCATAACACAAGGGCAGTTGCTCAACTATGTTTGTAACAATTCTATCTGTAATTCCAGAACCTGGAAACCACATAGAAGTCCCTCAACTGAGGAATGGATAACAATGGTGTATTTACACAGTGGCGTATTACTCAGATGTTAAAAATACTGACATCATGGAACTTGCAAGTAAATGAACAAAGTAGAAAAAAGTCATCTTAGTCAGGTAAACCAGACCCACAAAGACATATATGGATATTAACTAAATAAGTGGATATTAACTGTAGAGTAAAGGATAACCATGCTACCATCAACAGACTCAAAGAAGCTAAGTAACCAAGAGGACTCAATGGGTGCCTTAAGAATCTCTCTGGGGAGGGGGAATAGAATAGACATCGTGGGTAGTGCCTTGCTCTTGGAGACTCAACAAAGTCTGGTATACCAAGTTTAGGCAGGACCATGCCCCCCCCCAATCAGGCTGAACAAAGTATCCCACCATATGTAATGGCTCCAAAAAGCCAGTTCCATGTACCCAGAATAAGTCCTGGTCCTACTGCCAGCCACCCCTGTCCCCCAAACAGATCAAGCCACATAACCACACCAACCCTACATTCAGAGGGTTTAGTTCAGTTCCATGTAATTTCTTCAGGTATCAATCTAGAATCCATGAGCTACTACTAGCTGGGGTTGGCTGTCTCTATAGTTTTCCCCCATCATATCTTGACCCACCCCCCTGCTCCTATGATCTCTTCTCCTTGTCTTCAACTGAACTCCAGGAGCTCAGGCCAGTGCTTGGCTGTATTCACTGCATCTACTTCCATCAGTTACTGGATGTAGATTCTATGATGGGAGTTAGGGTGGTCACTAATCTGAATACAGAGGAAGGCCAGTTCAGGCATCCTCTCCATTATGACTAGGAGTCTTAACTGGGGTCATCCTTATGGATTCCTGGGCGTTTCCCTAGCACTAGGTTTTAACCGCATAATGGCCTCCTCAATCATAACATCTCTTTCATTGCTCTCTCACCCTGTACCTCCCTCAATTTGATCATCTCAATCTCTCATGTTCCGATCCCACATCCTCTCCCTTCTACCATCCCCCAGTTTACCCAGGAGTGGATTGGGGTGGGATGGGGGGTTGTTGGGGGGCATTGGAGGATGGGAGGGACAGGGAACTGGGATTGATATGTAAAATGAGACTTTCTAAATTAAACAACTAAATTAAAAAAATAAAAAAACTTGTACACAAACTGAAAACCAAAAGAAAAGGCTATAAATAATATTACTAGGGAAAAGTCATTTAACCACAAAAGTACAGAGTAAGAAAAGAAAGCAGGAGGAATGTACAAGACAATTAAGAAGCAGGAACTGGTGCAAACATGTGCTCTTGTTTATGATATTTCCATGGGTGACAGTGGGTTGCATTATTCAGTTGGAACACATGGAGCCATTGAACAGGTAAAAGATAAAAGCCAAAATGATGCCTGGATTAAACCCATCTCACCAATTAATTCAGCTACCAGCATTCCTGTTGGCAGCTCACAACCATCTGTAGATCAAGCTCCAGAAGCTCTGATGACCTCTTCTGGCCTCTGTTGACACTGCCCTCATATGCACATTCACACAGTTCCCCCACACACACATACATATATCCACATAGCACACACTCAGACACACACACTCACACAGAGACACACACATATGTACACACACTCAAGCACACATGCACACACTGCACACACAAATATATATATATATATATATATAGAGAGAGAGAGAGAGAGAGAAAGAGAGAGAGAGAGAGATGCACAAACACACAGACACAAACATATGCATGTGTACACAAAAACACAGACACACACACAAACACACACACACACACACACACACACACACACACACACATATATATATATATATATATAAACAAATGTACACAGACACACACACAAACACATATACCCTTAAAAATAAAATCTTTGTTTGAAAGCACAAGAAAATGGTGTGATTACTGAATTCCAGTAAGTGTTACAAGAGTCATAACAATTCTCCAACTGTTCCAGATGTTAAGGAAGAGGAATACATCCCAAACCCTCACAAGGAGCTGATACTGTTCTGATACACACAGCAAGGAAGCACATAACAAAAACCATGGAGTTATATCTAAGATAAATATTTATGACAACTTCTACCAGAATACTGACAAATTATATTTATGCCCCATTAACATTGCCCACTATGACCAAATGGGACACATCCCAGGAATGCCAGCTTTTTTAATACCTATAGAAAAGAAAGGAATGAAACCCATACAATTGTGTCAATATACATAGCAAATCTATTTCACTGAGTCAGCATTAGCTTCTAATAAAATATCTTAGCAAACCAGAGGCATAACGTCCATATTCCTGCACAATAAAGGTCCATGATGAGAGGATACATCATTCTTTCAGGCATCTGAGCATCATACAAATGACATAAGAATGAACCTGGGTCAAAAGATGTGTAGAGGAAAAGAAAGGAAACCATTCATCCAAATGACTTATTTTACTGTTTCTTGAAAGAGAGTTCTCACACCCAACAATTTCTTCAGAGCCTCTGTGACATTCTTATTCCGGAGACTGTAGATTAGTGGGTTCAGCAAAGGAGTGAGTATCGTGTAAAATGCAGACACCACCATGTCCTTCTCAGGGGTGTGGAAGGAGGCAGGGAGCATGTAGGTGTAGACAGCAGCTCCATAGAAGAGGATGACCACAGTCATGTGGGAGGAGCAGGTGGCAAGGGCCTTCTTCCTGCCCTCTGCAGAGTTCATCCTTATAACTGTGAGGAGGATGGATGAATAGGAGCTTGAGATGACTGTCACAGGGATGAGAAGCATGAGCACACAGCACAGGTACATGAGGGTCTCATAGAGCCAGGTGTCTGAGCAGGAGAGCTTTGTCACAGCAGGGACCTCACAGAAGAAGTGATGGATCTCCCGGGATCCACAGAATGGGAAGGTCATGGTGACAGGAGTGAGTATGAAGCCATCCAAGGATCCCAGGAACCAACAGACAGACATCAGGAGGAGACGCACCCTTTGGTTCATGAGGACAGGATACCTGAGTGGATGGCAGATGGCCACATAGCGGTCATAAGACATGGCAGCCAAAAGGAAAAATTCTGAACCTCCTAGTGTTGCATAGAGGAACATTTGCATCCCACAGGCAGCAGCTGAGATCTTGTGGCTCCCCAGGACCTGGTCCATGAGCATTTTGGGCACAGTGACAGAAATGTATATCATGTCCATGAGAGACAACTGGCTGATGAAAAAGTACATGGGTGTGTGGAGGCGGGTGTCAGAGTGTATCAGAAGGATCAGGAGGCCATTGCCAGACAAGGCCATCAGGAAAACCACAAATATGACCACAGCAAGCAGAGCAGGGTGTTTGGATTGACTAAAGAATCCCATCAGGGTGAAATCTGACTGTCTGGTATAGTTGCTTATCCAGTTGGTGAAGTTCATGTGTGTCTCCTAGGCAACCAAGAACGCTTTGGGGTTAGTGTCATCATGTGTCCCTAGGAATGAATACTCAGTGATGGTTTCCTAACCTGACTAGGTACCAGAGGAAGTTCCCTGGGCCTGGATATCTGAGGATTGCATATTACACATAGTTCAATCAATTTTTTGAAAACTTAAAATTCACATCTTGGTCAGAACCATTGGTGATTCAGGACACATTTTATATATTTCAAGGTCATGAACTTTCCTAACAACACACAGTGTCTTCTGTCAAGTACTATAAACTTGAGGAATGCTGCCCCAGCTTAACACAAATAGTGACTAAGTGACAAAAAACATAAAATCAAAATTATTTTGAAAATATTTGTTTTAAAAATAAACCTTGCAATTGGAATCTTAAAAACTCTGAGGTGTGTTTCATATAAAAAACACTTTTAAAAGTTATAACTTAAAGAGGAAATTTCAGCAGATGGACTTCCTGGATCCCCAAGATATGCCTTCTCTAAGAATTTCTGGGCTGCTTGAAGAAACTTTGCCTTCACACAAGCAGGACCAATGCTCAGAACCCTAAGAGATTTCAGCAAGGAAACCATTCAATGGACAAATAATGCCCCCATTCCAGCTGTCACTCAATCCAGTAGTGCTCCATATGCTACCTAAAATAATGTTACTGATAATAATGGTGGTGGTGGCGATGATGTTGATAACTTTGATTTCTGATTTGGCCAAGGTTAACTAAGCAAAATGATGAAAGTCTTTCAATATCACAGGGTTAAAAATAGCTGTGCACGTACCACTGTGTTAAGATCTCACCAACCTGGAGGGCCGTCTTAGACATGGGTAATATTGTTGTATTATGGGGTACATTACTTTTGTTCTACAGTTGAAATATTGTGAACATATGTAAGAATTTGGTTTAAAAATAATAAGGAAGAGAATTTCAAATAAATAATGTTTACAGCCTACTTAAAGAAAACTTTGTATTTGATATTTCTGTATATGTATAAGTGCACTTATTTTGTATAAATGTATAAAAACTTTAAATGTGTTTAGATAAACATTCATATGAACTTAGAAATTTAAAAAGAATTACATAACATATTACCCCTGGTTGGCAGTTAAGAGAACAGCTCACCTGTGTAAGATCTCAGCTTCTCCAAGTTCACCTCCTCACAGGTCCCACCATTTGCTCTAACTCTATAGGACCCAGAGGTGACTGTGCTCACAGACCAGGCCAGGCTGTGCTTGCAGCACCATCTGCTTTGTGGACTGTCACAGTCTCTATCTCATGGGGTCCAGAAAGCAGAGAGAAAACTGAGCAACACTGAGATGCCACTGGCACGAGCTCCCTGTGCTCCATGCTCACAGCCTGTCACTGCACGGGACTCTGAACACAAGTCAAGGAGACTTTGAACTTGATGGTCCTTAAATAGGCCCCTGTCAGTCTGTGCAGGACAAGATGTAAATATGAAGTCAAATGTTTTAATGGCTGAAATATGAGTAAAAGCAACAGGCACAAATTATACCTAGCCCTTCTGAAGCCAGCTAAAGCTTATGACATCTCTTCTCCTTCAAAAGATTTGATTTTTCAACTTAAAATATTTATGTTTATTTTAATGTCTGTGTATTTTGACTACATGTATGAGTGTGTGTGTGTGCGTGCGTGCGTGCGTGCGTGCGTGCGTGCGTGCGTGCGTGCGTGCGTGCGTGTGTGTGTGTGTGTGTGTGTGTGTGTGTGTACGTACTCGCATGCGTGCGTGTGTACTACATAGGTCACTATTGCCAAAGATGGGCAGTGGAGGGTGTTGGATCCTCTAGAAACCATTGCAGATGGTTGTGAGCTGCCATGTGGGTGTTGAGAGTTGAACCTAGGTTCTGAAAGAGAAACAAGAGTTCTTAACTCTTGATCCATCCCTCCAGCCCCTTCTGATTCCAGAATTTGTAAATGTTGAGTTATGGTAGCTCTCACACACAGCACAAATATCTCCTCTTCCTGAGACTAGTTTAGCTGTGGTCACACAGCAGGGGGAGGTCAGAAAGAACTGAAAGCTCTAAAGGTGTTTACACCTTTGTGAGAGTTCCCTAAACTACTCCTGCTACTGACTGGTTAAAACCCTGTGCTGTCTGTGATGCCCAGGAAGCTAAGAGAGCTGCTGGATCCCAATGCCTCCTTAAAATGTTGGGCACATTGGAGGCACGTTGTAGAAGATGGATGGAAGACATACAGAGAGATGATAAATAGATGCACAGATAAACAGGCAGACACACAGATTTCCTTTCTACCAAAATTTCTTTGGCAGATAGAGACTATCTTCTGTTCAATATTTAAACATTCCAAAAGAGTTCAGAAACTAAAAACGGTTTGGTTTATATGTGTGCATGGTAGATCTCAGGTCAGGGCAGTGGCCACCATATAGAAATCTAAACACTAGGGTGGACAGAGGACATAAGAAACCTGGGTCCTGTGCTGGTCAAATCAGCACTGCACTTTGTCAAATGGGAGTTTCTGACATCAAGATACCTAGGACACCAGGAGGACTTCGATCACAGTGTCTAGGCACACACGGGGCTTGCAGCCTGGTCAGTGCTGTTTCAGCTCTCCAGTTTGCATCTGGTGTGGACAGCCAGATGCAGCTTCAGGCTGGGATCCCTAACAGCACTGGGAGAGTGACCACAGACTACTGGAGGCAGCAGCATCAGAGTCTGTTCTGAAGCCATCCTACAGCACTTCTCCCCAGGAGACTGAGTTACTTACTTTATTTCCTTCCTTTTCAGAGGAAAACTCAGATTTCAGAGTGTGCACATAATATGAAACAACCAACTGACAAAAGATGCACATTTCACTATTTTGGAGGACAAAGAGCATGCCCCTTCCTCAGTTCTCTTGGAAACCCCATTCCTCTCTGTAGTCGGCAGTTCAGTCTAGACTGCTGCTCTCATCGTTGAAACATAGGATGAGCATGTAATTCTTAGTGTCATTGTCACACTCTGTAAGCTTGCAGTTCCATGACTGCTAATGAACACTGTAAGACTAGTTGAGAAGTCAACATACATGTTCTAAGAGGCTGAGAACAAAACATGCTAAGTCTGTTGCATTAAATGAATAGTATTTGAAGTGTTTGGAAGAAAATACATGCTCTTTTCTGCCAGAAATAAAAAAAAGATAAAGGAAACTCAAAGGTATACAGTCAGGAACTACTAGAAGTTTCAGAGAGCAGATGTAAAGTTGATAACAGTGGGTGCTGTGCAGTACCCCCTCAGATCTAACTCACCCCAGATGCTGCAGGCAGCCTTGGTCACATGAGCCAAGGAGCAGTAGCTGGTTAAGAGCTCAAGGAGTAGGAGGGGAGTGATGTCATCCCTGACTGGACTCTGCTCATTAAGGGCTGATGTGGCAGGTTTTTGTCAATAATGTTCCTTGGAGACTTGAAGATGTAATTAATAGAGCTAAAAAAAAAAAGAAGCTAAGAGACATCTCTATTACAAGGCTGTGGTTTTGTCCTTGTGCTTTTTCTCAATCTCTCAGGTTAGTAAAAATGTAATTGTAACCAGAATTGACAATCTGAAATTTGAACACTGTAGATAAATATCAAGCATGAGATAGAGAAGTCGGGTAATACATGGCCAAAGAGTTAGGCATGTGTCAGAGTTGGTTTATTCTCTCTCTCTCTCTCTCTCTCTCTCTCTCTCTCTCTCTCTCTCTCTCTCTCTCTCGTGTGTGTGTGTGTGTGTGTGTGTGTGTGTGTGTGTGTGTGTGTGTGTGTGTGTTCTTATAAACTTCCAGTAGACAGGTTGGAGAAATGGCTCAGCCTTTAAATGCTAGGCTCACAGCCAAAAATTAAACTTCCAGTAGTTTTCAGAGGTGTGGACTCTCAATTTGGAATTCAGCTTCTTAGGAATAGACAGTGCTCCTTACTAGTGTCTAACAGACTCACCCAGAGGTCCCATCCCTCATCTGCCATCTTGTTCTCTCCCTATCACAGCATCCCTATGGGATAAGTCACAAGTCATGTTCTTTAGAGCTGCATGGAACTTAAATGCTTGTTTCATTGTAAACAGTGACATTGCAAATTACAGAACAATTTACAAGTACAAATGACTTCAGTGAAAATGTAAATATTTATGTTACAGTCACCTGGACAAAATCCATAGTCTTCAGAGTCCACACATTCTGATCAGGAAATATGGAGAAACAAAGCTGTACTCACCTTTCTCCCTGCTAGCTGGCTTTCCTTGTACCATGAGTGCCATGTAGGCTTTGGGGACAGAAAAGTCAGCAGTTGTCTACAAGGTAGCTCCTGGTGCTGTGAAAGCTAGCCAGCAGGGAGAAGACTTCCTGGCCATCACTAGTTTGATTTTTCCATGTCTTGTGCACACTGTGTGTGGTGTCTTCTGCAGTAAGGTCTTACCATCAAGTTCTAGGAGGTGACCAAGAGCAATGGCACCAGCCTGTGTAGTGTTGAGGGTCTCCAGGACACGCATGAGAAACAAGTCAATAAAAGATATCCCACACAGGGCACTGGGATGTTGGGCAGTCCATGGCTTCTGGAAGCCATCTCTTGTGAAGAGTATGTACATCCCCATAAATATATGAAGAAGAATAACAAGCCTTTTCATATGGCCTTTCCAAACATCCTTAGTGTTAGATGCTCCCTTCTTGCCCTTGCTCTCAGCACTTTCCCCACTTCAAATTCCTTCCCCATCATTCTTCTGTCCTTTGCCCCACTGTATTCTCCTCTCCCCATCCCCTAAGATCATTCTCTCCCTTCTCACCAATCAGCACTTCCTAGTTCCCTGTATTCTGCAGATTTGCAAATTAAACACACAAATTGAAATATTCAATGCTATGATCCACAGATGAGAGAGATCAGTTGACGTTTGTTGAAAACAAAAATCATAAATACGAAACAGATGCTCACACTGAGAACCAGTTACACAGTTCATAATCCCGTGACAATAATGTGCATCCATATGGCAGTTCTTAAGAAAATTTCTTGCTCATAAGATATCTAATGTATTGCAGTAGTCTGTTTGAATCTGTCAGTATTCTAAGACTAACCATTAATAATTTTGGTCACATACAAACTGAGATTCTTCTTTTAGTAGAGTGCACAGAGGCCTGGATGCCTGAGGGATGACTGAATACCTGGCTGGGTCTGGCCAGTGAGTGGTTTCCTCTCCCCATGGTCTTCCTGATCACTGGGACCAACGTGCAAGATGAGGCTGCTCCACAAAGAACAGAACTTCTCAGTGTCACACAATCCTCAGGGTAAAGGGGCTCCATGTGGCTCAGATTAGTTTGCTACATTATTTTCAATTCACTTTCTGGGTATTTGTCATATGGATTATATCTCTGAAGTATTTAAAAGTCCAAGTTGTATCCTTATCCCATAGAGGTTCAGACTTATTTCACAGCTCAAGTTATAATAAATCCTCAAAATAAGTTTGATTTCCCGTTGGGAGAGCTGGTTTGTGATAATTTAGGACAGTGATCCTACAGACTGTGGTCCTCTGGATAAAGGACGCTGTAAGTGACATGGATATTTCAGCACCCTGAAATGTGGCAGTTTTACTAGAAGTTATAATGATCTAACTGCAGATATTAATTCTGTTTTGAAATTGTTTTAAATACAGGGAAATGACAAACCTCAGATCTTCAGGCCCAGGGACCTTCCTCTGTTAGCACAGTCGCGTTAGGGCACACATCACTGAATATTCATTCCCAGACTCACGTGACTCTGCCCCCAAAGCATTCTTGGTTTCCTAGGAGACATCCATGGCCATCTGGATTTGCAACTACACTGGAAAGTCAGATTTCACCCTGGTTGGATTGTTCAGTCAATCCAAACACCCTGCTCTGCTTGCTGTGGTCAAGTTTGTGGTTTTCCTGATGACCTTGTCTGGAATGCCCCCCTGATCCTTCTGTACACTCTGACTCCCGAACTCACACACCATGTACTTTCTCATCAGTCATTTGTTCCTTTATGTGACACTAGCAGTCCAGAACTTTCCCTGCTGGCTGCCCTGTCTTATGACCATTGTATGGTTACAGTTTCTGTTAAGTGCTTTAAGGGCATACTGATAGACAAAACAAACCCCTTTTTTCTGTCAAGTCTTAAGAGTCTGTTCCTCCAAGGTCATTTAGACTAGGAAGGAGGTCCCGAGTCCTTTACCCTCTCGTTTACCAATTGTGCAAAGATTTGGGGATGGGTCAGGGCCTTTCTGTCTGTGGCCTCTTTCGGAAGCATCGGGAGTTTGTCCCTCAGTATCACTCTCTTCATTGTAGAATGTACACTGATTATCATCCACTCCTTGGACCCCAGTAGCCTCTTGATCACACAGACTGGTGATTACTAGAACTGTGAGAGCTTTTGATAGATGCAGCCCCAAGAGACCTAGAGACCTGGAAGGACCAGGGTAAAAAGTACTGCCCCTTTAATCCCTCTGTCCACATGGGAGTAGGCTCCAAGTGGGTTCATAGGTACCCAGAAATCAGTTACAAGAGTCTGGTCTGGTATTTTTGAATTTTGTATAATATTTGGAGAGGAGAACACTTTTTGTCCACTAAGTCAGCCCTTTTAGATGTTTCCAAGAGCAGGTTAGTAAATAACTTTCAATAACTCTAATGATTTAAATAAATGTTTGATTGAACTTTGACCTAAAAATTTTGATTAACATCACTTAATGATCTTTACACACATAAGGTACTCAGACCTTCTGTGACCTGTTGAGGATTTTCAGCTTGTTCTTTAATGTTTTATTCTGGAAACAGTTAGCCATCTTAATTTAGATAGAAGTCATATCAAATGGAAATCATCTTTTAACTAAAAATGTCTTCATAACTACTTCCTTGTATCATTTGCCTCTCTGAAGAAAAATGCACAAATAAAGCTGAATTCTTATTTGGAGGGAGCCAGTTACTGGGACAACAGTGAAGGGTTGAAGAACACTTGAAGGATTCAGAATTGGAAGCTGCCCTTCTTTGGTCTCACTAACTGCTATAACTGAAGCTGTAAACAGCTATGTGACACTTGTGAGCCTCACTGAAACCCTGTGATCCTTACAACACTCTGAACATGAAGAAGAAAGACTTCCTAGCCAATTCTCTGCAGAAGGAACAGGGGAGATGCACACACAGTGACAGCTTGTTTCCCACTGCATCCCCAGGGACAACAGTCAGCTCTGTGCATTTGTGGGCAGACTGTACTGTGCATCGGCTTCCCTTATTTCCATTACCCGTTTTATTGCATTTCTATGACACATCACTTTGTGGCATGGGATCATAACTTGTTAATTAATTACATAGGCTTTGATTATATCATGAGACTGGTATTTTTATTCTCTTCCCCAACAAAGATTCTCATGAATCAGTTTCCAGGACTCTACAAAGCCTTCACATTTCAAGCTGAAGAAGTTCATGCAGGACATTGGTCACACAGGAGTGACAATCTGTTGGACAGGCAGGAGACATTGGGGTGGAATGCTGGCAGCTACGTGTGTCCCTTTCTGTGCATTAGATGCTCGATTCTCTGAATCTACTGGTGGCCCTGTTTCCACACCATGCAGCACCCAAGACATCCATATTCTAATAGTGCTGATCAGCAGCCTTAGGTGCTGGATGCAGCCTGGAGTCCCAAAGAGCCTCTGTCACCTGCAGTTGGTGCAGATGCCCCAGACCAGCAGCAACAGGGAGAGACCCTTTTCTTTCCCCTCCCTGCCAAAGTCCACACAGGGTCAGCACTCAAACCAAGTGTGAAGGAGTCAAGAGACTGCCCCATATACAGCTAAAGCCCTGGGAGCCTGAGATGTCTGAGCTCAGGAGTGTGGCCTGATGAACAGAGGACACTGTGTGGCCAGAGGATGGAATGAGAACACCAACACCACATGGGAACATGATCAGAAGCCTTTAGCATTCAGAAAAAGTTCAGAGCAATTTGTCTGCAGGATCAAGAGTGCAGAAGTAGATCCATCTTCTTCCCTGTTTTACACCATCACCGACTACACAGTTTACACTTCACAGATGTCTGCAGTTTAAGTGGAGGTGTGACTTCCTAAAGTGTGACTTCTGTTCAGCTGATGGCAATATAAATATTCAGATTTTCATCAAAGCTATTTGAACTTGTAGGTCATTCTATAATCTTCAGGTCACTATTTAAAATGAAATGAACATTTTAACTGAATGCACTTCTAAAGAATGTGGCTTCTGATTGACTGCAGAACACAGGGATGAAGTGATGGTGACAGGCAAGATGACACATGAAGAATGGGGCCTCATAGTTAGTCTGTAACATACTCATAAGGGGAATTGAACCCCAAGGTTTGGACTCCACAGCTATGAAATTTAAAGTGTGACAAAAACTACTGAAAGTTTATATGAACGCACGCGCGCGCGCGCGCGCGCACACACACACACACACACACACACACACACACACACACACAGGAGGGAGGAGGCAGGGGGACTGAGGAAGGAATAGAATTCTGTATAGTGTACTAGAGGCAGGGAATACAATCACTGACTCATGTTGGACATGATTATTATTTATGATTGCTCTTTTCCTTTTGTCACAGCGACTGCATTTTAAACCTCTAACCCCTGGGCTATTAAGGCTGTAGCCTGGTGCGGGGATTCTGTTCCCCCAGACAATGGCTCTGCTGCTGCTGCTAAAGGCAGCCTTAAATCTCTATCATTCTAATAAAACTTGAGATTCAAAGGCTAGGGTGAAAAACCTGCGAGCTCAGAGAGTTAGAGTAGCCACTGGCTAACTTTCTCTCTTGGTTGGTGTTCCTGGAACCTCTCTCCTTCCACACCACCCCAACTAAAAAACCCAGGCTAAGCTCCCCCTGATATTTCCTGTCAACTAGTTGCTAACACAGCCTCTCTGAGCCCAGGTTAATTTTTTTAATTAAAGAAAATGAAACACATCGTTACATAGTTAAATGAAGCATAGACAAATATAACACATCTTTGTCTAGTTAAACACATAACCCTTAACATATGATGGTGAAATTCCAGGCCATTGTTAACACTGGCTGTGACTTTCCACTTTAACAAAACTGAAGGTAAATGAGGCCGTGGCAGTGGTTTCCATCGCCATCCCTGGCTGCCTTAGTTACATTCTTCTTTAAAGTCCCAATGGGGAGTTATTAACAACACCTTTATCCAGGAATGAGCAGGGTCCAGCTAGGGATGACGTCACTTGCCTCCGGATCCTTGTGCACTTAAAGAACTGCTGTCCCTTGTCCCATATAACCTAGGCTGCAGCTGCATCTGATGGTGAGTGGCCCGACAGGAGAGAAGGCACAGCACAGGGTGGACGCTAGACAGTCTGTTTGTTCTTCAAGGGGTGTGTTGATCATTTATTGTCTATCTTTTATGCAGAAGAAAAAATTCTCTCTTTTTTTCCTGTTTTGGGACAGGGTTTCTCTGTGCATCCCTGGCTGTCCTGAACTTGCTTTGTAGACCAGGCTGGCCTTAAAACTGTGAGATCTATAAGATCTATATGCCTCTGCCTCCCTAGTGCTGGGATAAAATGTGTGCACTACCACACCCAGCTCCTAAAGCTTACAGTTAGTAAGCTTCCTTACTGAGATTTTTATCTAAGTTACTAATGAAGCAAAATGTTTTACATACACACACACACACTGACACACACACACCACACTGGCCTTGATTTCATTGCTGATCCCCCGGCCCCAGTCTCACAAGTTCTAGGATTATAGTAGGCATCTGCCAACACACCCACCCATCCTTATGTATTATTAGTGTTCATATTACAATCCATCAGTTTCCATAATGTATCTTTTGTGGATTATTTACCTTCAATTGTGGGTAATATTTGAGGGTTACAATAATTCCAAAATAATTTTCTTAATCTTACTCATGTCTCATCATATGAAGGAGACCGTGGGTGATCTAAACACAAAGCATACAATCCTGGGGAAATAGTGTTTCCCATAGAACCCAGGCAGGTACTGACTCGGTGCCTACTCATAGGTTAAGCACTCACACTGTGCATTATTGTGTGATGTGAGGCAGATGCCCTGAGACCCTGAGCTTCTCCACTGTAAAGGAAGGAAAGGTGGTGTCTCCTACAGAAGCACAGGGTGGTCCAGGGATGCTTCTGGCTTGGGATGATGCTTTTCCATTTCTCTGCCTTCACTGTGAGTAATACCCAGCGTTAACCATGCACCAAGCTGTTCACATGAAATTAACAGCACAGCATGGGTAAGTGTGGCCAGCTGCTGGTCCCCTGCCTTTTGTAGACACCACTTTCCTTTATCTCACTGCTCTCTGGGTGCCTTGTTGCCAGTGTTCCCCACTAAACAGAGTGCACTGCCTTCCCAGCACACCTCCTGTTCCTCACCTGCCTCCTGACCTCCATTCACCATGCAAACACTGTTCTGGATTATCATAGACTGTGGTAGCTTCTCTGGTCCTTGTTCACTGTGTCCACAATTATAATCCGGTTCAGCAGGTGCCTTAAGGAGACCACTGGAAAGCTTAATTTTAGAACAGATACAAATTTCCTTTCACAAGCAAGCCTTCTAAAATGGAAATATGTCTTCCTACCTCTCAGTCTATTTGTCTGTTTATATTTCTGACAACCTCTCCCATAGGTCTCAGGTTTTTCTGATGTTTATATGACAGTTATGGACCAGGGCATTGTTCACTGCTCCATCAGCAGCTTGACAGAACATTTCCCTTTACAGACTTTTAACTGAGGCTTAGATCTGATTGTGACCCTGTAAGGAGATGAACTTAGAGGAGATCAGAGAAGGGTGAGACTTCCCATCATTTCAGTCTAACCAGTGATAGATCAGCAAGCATGTTCTCTGTATGGTGTATCAATATTTTCATATGCTATTCTTGTATGAATGTTTATTTTAAGAGCATTTATCTGTGAAAACAAACATATGTAAGAAACTTCAAATTCAATTTTAAATTTACTACATGCATTTTTCAATTAAGATCTCTTACCATATTATTTTTAAAAAGCCACATTCTTCAGTGATTATGAAAAGGAGAGTGGATCTCATAATGTGTTAATACTACAAGCAAATATACAATGGCTCATAATAACTTTGCTCGTTGACAGTCTTAAAAATGTGTCTATTTTTGCTTATGTGCATTTGTCTTATTGTTTTTTGTTTGTTCATTTTAAGCAATAATCATGCAGTTTTCAAGAACTTATTAATAGAGGTCACTGCTAATCATGAGGAAAGATCATGACCATGAACTATGGTAGCTTGAGTTTGAGTTGTAATGGCTCTAACCACAGATGCAAATTCTTGATTTTTTAAATTGCTTCATATAGATTATGGTTGTACATGTCCAGGGAACTTTCTCAGTGCACTAGACTTGTGCAATATCATTATGTAGTCACTAACCCCAAATCATTCTTGGTTGCCTTGGAGACACCCATGAACATCACCACCAGGATGAACAACTACACTGGACAGTCAGATTTCACCCTGATGGGATTCTTCATTCAGTCCAAACACCCTTCTTTGCTTGCTGTGGTCATATTTGTGGTTTTCCTGATGGCTTTGTCTGGCAATGGCCTCCTGATCCTTCTGATACACTCTGACACCCGCCTCCACACACCCATGTACTTTTTCATCAGCCAGTTGTCTCTCATGGACATGATGTACATTTCTGTCACTGTGCCCAAGATGCTCATGGACCAGGTCCTGGGAAGCCACACAATTTCAGCTAATTCCTGTGGGATGCAGATGTTTCTATACCTGACACTAGTAGGTTCAGAATTTTTCCTTTTGGCTGTCATGTCTTATGACCGCTATGTGGCCATCTGCCATCCACTCAGGTATCCTGTCCTCATGAACCATAGGGTGTGTCTTCTTCTGATGTCTGTCTGTTGGCTCTTGGGATCCTTGGATGGCTTTATGCTCACTCCTGTCACCATGACCTTCCCATTCTGTGGATCCCGGGAGATCCATCACTTCTTCTGTGAGGTCCCTGCTGTGACAAAGCTCTCCTGCTCAGACACCTGGCTCTATGAGACCCTCATGTACCTGTGCTGTGTGCTCATGCTTCTCATCCCTGTGACAGTCATCTCAAGCTCCTATTCATCCATCCTCCTCACAGTTATCAGGATGAACTCTGCAGAGGGCAGGAAGAAGGCCCTTGCCACCTGCTCCTCCCACATGACTGTGGTAATCCTCTTCTATGGAGCTGCTGTCTACACCTACATGTTCCCTGCCTCCATCCACACCCCTGAGAAGGACATGGTGGTGTCTGTGTTTTACACGATACTCACTCCTCTTTTGAACCCACTAATCTACAGTCTCCGGAATAAGAATGTCACAGAGGCTCTGAAGAAATTGTTAGGTGTGAAACCTCTCTTTCTAAAACAATAAATCAAGAAATTTGGAATGAATAATTTCTTCCCCTTGTCTCCTAACATCTTTTGTTCTAGGTTACATACTGTTTTTATCCCTCATCCATCATATCTCATTACATGGTCATCCCTTTTGAAGAATTATTGCTCTATTCTAAAATTTTCATTGAAATACTTCTTTTATACATTCAAAGTCTTTATTTGTATCCTGTCAATGATGCATTTTATGAAGTTGATAGTGGCTGTTTAATTTTGTGCAGCTGTAGTCTTATCATTCAAATGCATGTCATACTGAGAAATAAATGCTCATGAGGTGTTTAATGATAAAATATCTGTGAATTGGAAGCATCGTGGTTAACAACATGTAAAAAGGGTGAATAAAGATAAATGAGGTATTGAATTAATTCTGTATATTTTGTTAATAATTTATGTATATTTGAAATTAGACAAAAATAAAGAGCAATATACAGTTTTATGCCTTCAGCTCCTATATTACGATATGGTAAAAATGATGTTAAAAGAAATTCAGATCTGGATCATACATGTGGCCCAGAGGGTTTCAAATTGTCATCGTAGCTGCATTTTCATGTAAATGCACTCAGGTATCCCTCAAAATCAAACATAGCTCTCACTTCAAAGAGAATAAGGTATAGCTTATTCTTGAGCTTATTGGGAGTGACCATGCCCAGGAACATGGATTCAGGTTGCCCCCATGGCATGTTCCAAAGTTTCACAGAAACTTACAAAGCCCAAACAAGTCATAAGTCCTAACCCCAGGCATTTTTCAACTACACTGTGGAGACACCAGGGGTTCAGGTTGTCAGAAAGTGAGAAACTCTCTGCTATGGTTCTCAGATGCTGCCTGGTGACGTGAAAAGCTTTTAGTTTGGGAAATGCTAGCATTCTGATAAGCCAATACATTCCAAAAGGTTTCATTTGATAGGCACAGGGATGTGGCACAGAAACCAAAGCTGGCAATGAATGACTCCTAAGGGTGCTATCGACAGGCTGTGGGAAGTTGCTTTGTATCTGTTAAATTGCTTTATAGCTGTAATGTCTTAGTTTTTCATAATCACATGAATTATGAATTCTAATCTTTTGACCAGGTACAGAATCTTTGACGTGTATGCCTTTGTCCTCTGGGGACGTCAGTGTAGTGTTCCTGTTGACCAAGCATCACATTCTGTGCATGAGGAGGCCAAGTGCTATTTTATGACCTATGGTAAAGATGCTCACTCCTAGGTTATAGACAGTCAGGGCAGCAGTCTTTAGGAGAGAGGTGGCTGGTGCGGCAATTCTAACCTGGATGAGATCTGTCCCCACTCTCTCTACCTGACAATGCATTTCCATGTGACATCTTACAGGAATGTCATACCTGAAGTTAAATTATTGAGAACACAGTATGACTTCAGAAATTATAAGTAGCAAATGAACAAATGGGTTTCTTTCTTTTTTAAAAAGTTAAAAATTCCTTAATTTTTTATTTCTGGTACCACTACTGTAGTTCACAGGACAATATACCTGATGCATGAAAAGAAGAAGCTCGGTGTTGGTGGCACACACCTTTAATCCCAGCACTTAGGAGGCAGAGGCAGGCAGTTCTCTGTGAGTTCAAGGCCAGCCTGAGCTACAGAGTGAGTTCCAGGACAGGCTCCAAAACAATACAGAGAAACTCTGTCTCGAAAATTCCAAACCAAAACAAAAGCCAAACCAAACTAAAACAAAACAAAACAAAACAAAACAAAAAATATATAGAAGAAGAAAAAAGAAAGGACTACAATACATAAAAGATTTCAGGAATGTGCATCTAATTGACACTACATTGTATTAAATAAATAGCTGCCCTTTTGCAAACTGTGCCTCTGATGGCCCTGAACAAGAAGGGTTTCCTGTTTACTCTGCAATAGCTTTTCTGACTCTGGATCACCTTTCCTTCTGTGGCAGATTTTTACATTTCCTTTAAGCATTGAGGATGACTGTCTCCAAGTAACTACAGCTTTCCTAACAACTCCTCCCTCTCTCTCTCCCTCCCTCCCTCTTCTTCCCTCTTCACCCCCACCAAGAACTGTAGCCATTTTCTCTTGCAAAAAAAAAAAAAAAAAAAAACTTCTGCTACCACATCCACCACTTCCTTAATTGACGACAACTACAGCCATCTTTCAACCAGGCTACCTGCATGTTTCCTCTCTGCCTTTCAGTTAATTTTACTCTAGGAATTCTTTTATTGATGTTTAGAATATTTGAAATAATTTAACATCTAATTAACTCTGCTTTCTTTTATCTGTCTGGTTTCATAGCTATCATTTCATATGGTTGTATTTTCAAATTTGAAAATACAACCTATAAATCAGGAAATTTGCAGGCAAATGAATGGAAATAGAAAAAAAAATCATCCTGTGTGAGGTAACCCAGAAAAGACAAATATGGCATGTACTCACTCATAAATGAATATTAACTGTAAAATAAGAGATAGCTATGCTATAATCCACAGACCCAGAGAGACTAAGTAACAAGGAGGGTTCAGTGGGGGGGGGGGCGTTGGGAGATACACCAAAATCTCCCTGGGAAGGGGAAAGAGAAGAGATTTCATGAGTGGACTGAGGGCAAATGGGGATGGGAATATGAGTGATTAGGTTGAGAGGGAGAGACAACTGGAAAGGGGGGGATTTCGGGGTCAGGTAGAGATCGGGTGCAAGGGAAACTCCCAGGAATCTACAAGGATGACCCCAGCTTAGACTCCTAGCAATAGCAAATATGTAACCTGAACTGGCCATCTCCAATTACCAGGAAAGTCTTAATATCTTATATTCCAATAAATACAAGAACTTCTTCATGCCTAAGTGTCAAAAGTTTTGTGATATTGCTAAACTAAGACTGAATATTAAATATAATATTATCTATCAAACTAATATTACTAAAAGATCTCAAGTGATAGTAAAACAGAAAGAGTATATTTTCTGGACTCATTTTAGAGATCCATAAACAGCGTTTTTAACTTTTATTGCCAGTAGTAAGAGTTCTCCAGTGGCTTAAGAGATGGCTTAATAGTTAATGAAGGTGACCTGAGTTCAATTGCCAGCACCCATCAGGTGATTCAGAAGTGCCTGTAACTTGAGCTTCAGAGAATCTAAAGCCCTCTTCTGGTCTCTGCAGACATTTCATTCATATGCATATGCCTCCACAAACACCCCCCCCCCACACACACACACAATTAAAAATCAAATAAATATCAAAAATTAAAAAAATGTTTTCTTGATTTGTGATTGAAAATAAGATGTAGTTATTCGTCTATGAATGTCTTAATTACATGTTAAGCTTTCATACAATGGGCACAAAATAATTGTTATTGTTTATGGTATACAACATAGTACATGTATATAGTGTATTATGATAATTTGAGGGCAATTTCATATCTTGTTACCATAAACAGTCATCATTTCTTTGTGGTAAAAAAAATATTCAGAATCATCTGTTCCAGGTTTTTTTTTAATTAGCCTATTTTTATTAATACCTATTATCTCAGTGTGTAACAGAATATCATCAAGAACTGTGTAATTGTTCTTCTCTTTGACTATAGGTACCACTCTATTTAAATATAAAATTCAGGTCAGAGGTGAGCATAGCCCATGCACCAGCTATGAGTCACTCATGCCATGCCGGGGAGTTGTTATCATGGCTGGCAGCATCAACAGCAGTAGGCTTCCACAAACGGTCTTAAGAAATTCCTCTGAGAAAGAACATCTGTGTCCCAGCCAGCATCCAATGACATTTTCTATATGAGATACCCTGCCACATCAGTGACCATAGGAGCTTCAACCCTGCCTGCATCTGTAGGAGTGATAGAGATGGGTAGACAATAGTGTAACAATACGCTTAACAACATAAAGAGCTATAAGGCACCACCTAAAGCTAGTGGGTCTACAATAACAAGACATGAACATCCCAACACAGATGAAATACAAGAAAATGACCTTTAAAGTAACTTTATGAAGATATTGAGGCCCTTAAAGAGGAAATGAAAATTCCTTTAAAGAAGTGGAGGAAAAGACAGACAAAAATTTGGAAGAAATCAACAAATCCCTTAAATAAAACCAAGAAAACGCCATCAGACAGGTGAAGGAAATGGCTCAAGACATAAAAACTTGCCGGGCGGTGGTGGCGCACACCTTTAATCCCAGCACTCAGGAGGCAGAGGCAGGCGGATCTCTGTGAATTTGAGACCAGCCTGGTCTACAAGAGCTAGTCCCAGGACAGCCTCCAAAGCCACAGAGAAAACCTGTCTCAAAAAAAAAAAAAAGGAAGAAAATAAAGGACATAAAAACTGAAATAAGGCAATTAAAGAAAAACACAAAACAAGGGAATTCTGAAATGGAAAATCTGGATAAATGATCAGGAACTATAGTTGCAAGCATAAACAACAGAATACAAGAGATGGATAGAGAATCCCAGGCATTGAAGATAGGACAGAGGAAATAGATTCATCAGTCAAAGAAAATGTTATATCCAACAAATTCTTAACACAAAATATGCAGGAAATCTGGAACACCATGAAAAGACCAAATGTGAGAACAATAGGGATAGAAGAAGGAGTAGTCCAAATCAAAGGCACAGAAAATATATTCAGTAAAATCAAGAAGAAAACTTTCTCTAACTAAAGATGGACATGCTTATGAAAGTACAAGAAGCTTAAAGAACACCAAGTAGACTGTACCGAAAAAAAGAACCCATACCACATAATAATCAAAATACTAAACATACAGAATGAAGAAATAATGTTAAAAGTTGCAAAGGAAAAACATATGAAGGCAGACCTATCAGAGTTACACCAAACTTCTCAATGGAAACAATGAAAGTCAGAAGGTCCTGGACAGGTGTTATATAGATACTAAGGGACCACGGATGTCATCGCAGAATACTATACCCAGAAAAGCTTGCAATCACCATAGATGGAGTAAACAATACATTCCATGACAAAACCAGATTTAAACAATACCTATTCGCAAATCCAGCCCTACAAAAAGTATTAGAAGGAAAACTCCAACCCAAGGAAGTTAGCTACAACCACAAAAACATGGACAATAGATAATCCCATACCAGCAAATTCCAAAGAAGGGAAATGCACAATACCATCACCTACAACAAAAACAAAAGTAACAGAAACTATCAATTGCTGGTCATTAATATCCCTTAGTATCAATGAACTCAATTCACCTATAAAAAGACACAGGCTAACATAACAGAATGGATAAAAAAAAAAACAGAATCCATCCTTCTGCTGCATAAAAGAAACATACCTCAACTACAAAGATAGACATTACCTCAGAGTAAAGGGTTGGGAAAAGATTTTCCAATCAAATGAACCTAAAAAAACAATTTGGTGTAGTTATCCTAATATCTAACAAAAGAGACATCAAACTAAAAGTAATCAAAAAGGATGAAGAAAGACATTTCATATTCATTGCAGGAAAAATCCATCATGATGAAGGCTCAATTAGGAATATCTATGCCCCAAATTCAAGGGTACCTACATTTGTAAAAGAAACATTACTAAAGCTTAAATCACACATCAAACACCATACATTAATAGTGGGAGACTTCAACATTTCACTCTCACCACAGATCTGTCAGACAGAAGCTTAACAGAATAATAAAGAAACTAACAGATGTTATGACTCAAGCAGGCTTAACAGACATCTATAGAACATTCCACACAAACATAAAAGAATATACTTTCTCAGCACTTCATGGAACCTTCTCGAAATTTGACCACATGCTGGGTAACAAAAGCAAACTTCAACAGATACCAAAAAAAATTGGAATAACCCCCTGTACCTTATTAGATCACCATGGCTTAAAGTTAGAATTCCACAACAACAATAATTGCAGAAAGCCTACAAACTCATGGAAAATGAACAATTCTCAACTGAATCACCACTGGGTCGAGGAAAAAAATAAAGACAGAAATTAAAGACTTCCTAAAATTCAATGAAAATGACCATACAACATACCCAAACTTATGGGACACTTTGAAAGCAATGCTAAGAGGAAAGTTCATAGCACTAAGAGCCCACATAAAGAAGCTGGAGAAATCCCACATTAGCAAATTAATAGAACAACTGAAAGCTCTAGAACAAAAAGAAGCAAGCTCAACCAGGAGGAGTAGACAATAGGAAATAATCAAATTGAGGGCTGAAATCAATCAGATAGAAACAAAGAAAACAATACAAAAATAATGATATAAAGAGTCTGCTATTCAAGAAAACCAACAAGATGGACAAACCATTATCCAAACTAACCAAAAGACACAGAGAGAATATCCAAAAATCAAAATGAAAAGGAGTACATAGCAACTGATACTGAGGAAATTCAGAGAATCGTCAGATCATACTTCAAAAATCTGTACTCCACAAAATTCAAAAATTTAAAGTAAATGGACAATTTTCTGGGTAAGTACCACATACCAAAGTTAAATCAAGACCAGATAAACAAATTAAATTGACCTATAGCACCTAAGGAAATACAAACAATCATCAAAAGTCTCCCAACCAAAAAAAAAGGCCCAGGACCAGATGGTTTCAGCACAGAATTCTACTAGAATTTCAAAAAAGAGCTAATACCAATACTTCTCAAATTGTACCACAAATACAAACAGAAGGGATATTGCCAAATTCTTTTTATAAGCTTCAGTTACCCCAATACCCAAACCACACAAAGATGCAACTAAGAAAGAGAATTACATACCAATCTCTCTCGTGAACATTGATGCAAAAATATTCAATAAAATTTTGGCAAATCAAATCCAAGAACACATGAGGAAAATCATCCACCATGATCAAGTAGGCTTCATCCCAGAGATGCAGAGATAGTTTAACATATGAAAATCCATCAATATAACTCATCATATAAAAAAGAAAGAAAAAACAAATAATCATCTCATTAGGTACTGAAAAAGCCTTTGACAAAATCCAACACCCCTTCATGAACATCTTGGAAAGATCAAGGATAGAAGGAACATAACTAAACATAATAAAGGCACCATACAGCAAGACAATAGCCAACATCAAACTAAGTTCAGAGAAACTCAAAGCAATTCCACTAAAATCAGGGACAAGAAAAGGCTGTCCATTCTCTCCATATCTATTCAATGTAATACTCAAAGTTCTAGCTAGAGCAGTAAGACAACAAAAGGAGATCAAGGAGATAAAAATTGGAAAAGAAGAAGTCAAACTTTCACCATTTGCTGATGATAGGATAGTATACATAAGTGACCCCAAAAATTCTGCCAGGGAACACCGATAACTGATCAACACCTTCAGTACTATGGCAGGATATGAGATTAAGTAAAAAAAATAAATAAATCAGTAGCCTTCCTATATACAGATAATAAATGGGTTCAGAAAGAAATCAGAGGAAAAAAACACCCTTCACAATGGCAACAAACAACATAAAATGTCTTGGAGTAACTGTAACAAAACAAGTGAAATATGTGTATGACAAAAATTAAGTCTTTGAAGAAAGAAACTGAAGAAGACATCAGAAAATGGAAAGATCTCCCATGCCCTTGGATAGGTAGGACCAACACAGTAAAAGTGGCAGTCTTACCAAAAGAGTTCTGCAGATTCAATGCAATTCCCATCAAAATTCCAGCACAATTCTTCACAGACTTTGAAAAAACAATACTCTGCTTCATATGGAACAACAACAACAAAAAAAAAACACAGGATAGCCAAAACAATCCTGTACAATAAAGTTCCAGAGGTATCATCCTCTCCTTCTCCTTTTCTCCCTCCTTGCTCTCCTTGTTCATCTTTCTATTTATTCTCTCTGCCTGGCAGCACCAGTTATCCATTTCATGCCTAGCTATTTGTCATTCAGCTCTTTATTAGACCAATTCAGTGTTTTAGACAGACACAGTAACCCAGCTTTACAGAGTTAAACAAATACAAACACCCTTGTATGATTAAACATACATTACACAGCATAACAGAATGAAACACATCTGCAACTAATATTGTACAACACAGATCTTCTGCATCTGAAGGAAGAGCAAGCTGTGCTGAAGCATGGTGACCAGTGATGAGCTTAATATGCAGCTATAAAGGGATAAGTGTAGGGATGATTGACAAGGGAAGTGGTAATGGGGAGCGCAAGTCTGGATGATTAGAGGAAATAAGCAGCATTGGAGAAACCGCTTCCTCCCCAGTCACAGTCCACTCCCTTGTGAAAGGTCCTGTCAAGTGGGATCCTGCCCACCCTGCTTCAGCTAGCTCCCTTGGCCTATACTTTGTTCCTGGACAGCAAATCCATGACTCAGAGTTCATCACTGATTTCATGGGCCTAGCTCAAAATGATGATGACTCTCAACCACTTGCCAAGAGTAGACACACTGACCCTCCCTTAGTGGGCCTTGAAGGCATCACACCCTGAATTCCCATCCTCCCTTTTGTGCTCACATGGCCTTCCTTCCCACCCTCTGAGAACTGTGTCTCTCCCTGCAAAGCTTTGCTGAACCCCTATGTCTGCACTTGAGCTCCCTTTCTGTGAGCCCACCACACTGGGGCCAGGTGTCTATCACAGGTTTGCTGTGACAACAACTCAAGGGGATCCTAGTTTCCCACATTTGGATCCAGCCCTGGACTGCAAACTAAGAACATTCTTATATTAACTATATACCAGTGGTTCTCAACCTCTGGGTCATGTCCCCCTTGGAGATTCAAGGACCCTTTCACAGGGGTCCACTAAAACCATCAGAAAACACAGATATTTACATTACAATTCATGACAGAAACAAACTACTGTTAGGAAGTAGCAATGACACAGTTTTGTGGTTGGGGGTTTATGCTTTAAAATATATCTACCCACTAAACACCTATTCATCCAGTGAAGCTGCCTCCTCCTGTCCCCTTTGACAATAGGGTGTTTATGACTCATTTAACCTCATTATTTTTTTTGTTAGGGTCAGTTTTCTAGTACTTCTGGACTTCATCTCAGTCATTATACACATTCAGGAATGTACTAATTCCCACTACTTGTCACTAAGGGATTGAGTTTCATTTCTCATTCTGATAACAGCCAATGAAAAAAGAAGGGCTGGGAACATAATTCAGTGTTCCTCTGCAATAAATGATTTTTAAAGGTCACAATTACAAAAATTATCATAACATAATAAAGGTAAAAGGTGGAAATTGTGATGCCAAAATTCAAAATGTTTTTGTGACCAAAATGATATATCTTTAGAATAATAGTTTTGCTATAAGATTATTTCTTAGTATCTTATGATAACCACAAAGTAAACTTATAAACAAACTGAAAACCAAAAGAAAGGATATAAATAATATTACTAGAGAAAAGTCATTTAATCACAAAAGTACAGAGTAAGAAAAGAAAACAGGAGGAATGTACAAGACAATTAAGAAGCAGGAACTGGTGCAAACATGTGTTCTTGCTCATGATATTTCCATGGGTGGCAGTGGGTTGCATTATTCAGTTGGAACACACGGAGTCACTAAACGGGTAAAAGGTAAAGCCCAATATGATGCCTGGATTAAACTCATCTCACCAATTAATTCAGCTCTCAGCAGTCCTGTTGGTGAATCATAACCACCTGCTGATCAAGCTCCAAAAGCTCTGATGACCTCTTCTGACCTCTGTGGACACTGCACTCACATGTATGTTCAGGCACACAGTTACACCCGCCACACACATATATCCACATAGCACACACTCAGACACACACATTCACACAGAAACACAAGCATACATACACACACTTAAGCATAAAACACACACACCACACACAGAGACACGCTCATATGCACAAACATAAACAAACATATATTTATACATACAAATACAAACACACAGAAAACACACACACACACACTTAAAAATAAAATCTTTGTTTCAAAGCACAGGAAAATGGTGTAATTACTGAATTCTAGCAAGAGTTACAAGAGTCATAACAATTCTCCAAGTGTTCCAAATGTTAAGGAAGAGGAATACATTCCAAACCCTCACAAGGGGCTGGCACTATTCTGATATATGCAGCCAGGAATTCCATAGCAAAAACCATGAAGCCATATCTAAGATAGACATTTATGTCAACTTCTATGAGAATATTGGCAAATTATATTTTATCCCATTAAAACATTGCCAACTATGACCAAATGGGACACATCCCAGGAATGACAGGTTGTTCAACATAGAAAAGAAAGGAATGAAACACATACCATGTGACAATATATAGCAAATCCATTTCACTGAGTCAGCATCAAATTCTGATAAAATATCACAGCAAGCAAGAAGCACAAAGTCCATATTCCTGCAAAATAAAAGTCCTAGATGAGAAGATGTATCATGGTCTCAGGCATATGAGCATAACTCAAATGACAAAAGCATGAACCTGGGGCAACAGATGTGTAGAGGAAAAGAAAGGAAACCATTCGTTCAAATGACTTATTTTACTGTTTCTTGAAAGAGAGTTCTCACACCCAACAATTTCTTCAGAGCCTCTGTGACATTCTTATTCCGGAGACTGTAGATTAGTGGGTTCAGCAAAGGAGTGAGTATCGTGTAAAACACAGACACCACCATGTCCTTCTCAGGGGTGTGGAAGGAGGCAGGGAACATGTAGGTGTAGACAGCAGCTCCATAGAAGAGGATGACCACAGTCATGTGGGAAGAGCAGGTGGCAAGGGCCTTCTTCCTGCCCTCTGCAGAGTTCATCCTGTGAACTGTGAGGAGGATGGATGAATAGGAGCTTGAGATGACTGTCACAGGGATGAGAAGCATGAGCACACAGCACAGGTACATGAGGGTCTCATAGAGCCAGGTGTCTGAGCAGGAGAGCTTTGTCACAGCAGGGACCTCACAGAAGAAGTGATGGATCTCCCGGGATCCACAGAATGGGAAGGTCATGGTGACAGGAGTGAGCATAAAGCCATCCAAGGATCCCAAGAGCCAACAGACAGACATCAGAAGCAGACACACCCTATGGTTCATGAGGACAGGATACCTGAGTGGATGGCAGATGGCCACATAGCGGTCATAAGACATGACAGCCAAAAGGAAAAATTCTGAACCTACTAGTGTCGCATAGAGGAACATTTGCATCCCACAGGCAGCAGCTGAGATCTTGTGGCTCCCCAGGACCTGGTCCATGAGCATCTTGGGCACAGTGACAGAAATGTACATCATGTCCATGAGAGACAACTGGCTGATGAAAAAGTACATGGGTGTGTGGAGGCGGGTGTCAGAGTGTATCAGAAGGATCAGGAGGGCATTGCCAGACAAGGCCATCAGGAAAACCACAAATACGACCACAGCAAGCAGAGCAGGGTGTTTGGACTGAATGAAGAATCCCACCAGGGTGAAATCTGACTGTCTGGTGTCATTGCTCATCCAGGTGGTGATGTCCATGTGTGTCTCCTAGGCAACAAACAATGCTTTGGGGTTAGTGTCATGTGAACGTTGTAATGAATACTCAGTGATGGTTCCATAACCTGACTAGGTACCACAGGAATTCCCTAGGCTGGAGATCTGAGGATTTCATATTACACATAGTTCAATCAACTTTTTGAAAACTTAGAATTCACATATTGGTCAGAAGCATTTTGATTCAGGACAAATTTTTCCATAGTTCAAGGTCATAATCTCTCCTAAGGACAGACTGTGTCTGTTGTCAAGTACTACAAAGTTGAGGAGTGCTCCTTCATGCTAATACAAATAGTGATTTAGTGACAAAAAAATTAATTTGGAAAGTTTTGGTTTTAAAATACACCTTGACGTCCATGAATTAAGAATGCATTTGGAGCCGGGCGGTGGTGGCACATGCCTTTAATCCCAGCACTCAGGAGGCAGAGACAGGTGGATCTCTGTGAGTTCAAGAACAGCCTGGTCTACAAGAGCTAGTTCCAGGACAGCCTCAAAAAAAAAAAAAAAGAAGAAGCCACAGGGAAACCTAGTCTCGGGGGGGGGGGAAGAATGCATTTGGAATCTTAAAAACTGTGAGCTGAATTTCATATAAAACATTTTAAAAATTATAATTAAAAGGGGGAAATTATCAGCCAGGAAGACCTTCTCAGTCCCCAGGACAGAGCTCTCTGAGGATTTCTGTGCTTCTTGAAGAAGGTTCACCTTCACACAAGCAGCATCGATGTTCAGAACTCAAAGAGGCTTGGGGCAAGAAGCCCACTCAGTGCCCAAATACTGCCATCAGTCCAGCTTCCACTCACCCTAGTAGTCTTCCATCTGCTACCTAAAATAATTGTACTGATGATGATGGTGGTGGTGGTGATGTTATTTCTGCTGCTGATGGTGATGATGATTTATGATAGTAGTGATGATGATGATGGCGATGACATTGATAACTTTGATTTCTGATTTGGTCGACGTTAAAGTAAAACAATGAAAGCTCTTTCAATATCACAAAATAAACCTGAGCGCACACACTACTATAATACTAAGATTTCACTATCATGGAGAGCCATCTTGGAAATGGGTAATATTATTACACTATGTGCTACATTATTTTGTTCTCTAGTCTGAATATTGTGTACACATTTAAGAATTTGAATTTCAAAATAACAACTAAGAAAGCTTCAAGTAAATAATGATTACTGTCTACTTAAAAAAGATTTTGGATTTGAAATTTTCTATATGTTTAAAAGTGTGCTTTTTGTATAGATGTAAATAATTTTACATGTATATTTAGATAAACATTCATATTAATTTAGGAATTTGCAAATAAATATGTTAGTACATTTAGCACTGATTAGCAGTTAGCAGAAAACTCACCTATGTAAGATCTCAGCTCCTCCAAGTTCACCTCCTCACAGGTCCCACCACATGCTCTAATTGTATAGGACCCAGAGGTGACTGTGCTCACAGACCAGGCCAGGCTGTGCTTGCAGCACTGTCTGCTTTGTAGACCGTCACAGTCTCTACCTCATGGTGTTCAGGTAGCAGAGAGAAAAGTGAGCAACACTGAGATGCTGCTGGCATGGGCTTCTGCTCCCTATGCTCCATGCTCACAGCCTGACTTTGCACTGGACTCTGAACACAGTCAAGGAGACCATGAACTTGATGGTGCTTAAATAGGCCCCTGCCAGTCTGTGCAGGAGAAGATGTAAATATGATAAAGTCAAATGCTTAAATAGCTGCAAAATGAGTAAAAGCAACAGGCATAAAATATACCTAGTCTACCCACAGCTAAACCTTGAACTGAACTTGAATCCAGTTGCAGAGAAGGAGACTGATGAGCAAAGGGGTCAAGACCAGGATGGTGAAACCCACAGAAACAGCTGACCTGACCAAGGGAGAGCTATTGGTCCCCAGACTGATAGCTGGGGAACCAGCATGGGACTGATCCAGACCCCCTGAATGTGGGTGTCAGTGAGGAGACCTCGGAAATCTATGGGGCCTCTTGTAGTGGATCAGTACTTATCCCTAGCATATGAATGGGACTTTGGAAGCCCATCCCACATAGAGGGATACTCCCTGAGCCTAGACACAAGGGGGTTGGCCTAGGCCCTATCCCAAAAGATATGACAGACTCTGAAGACCCCCTAAGGAAGGTCTCACGCCCCCCCCCGGGGAGCAGAAAGGGTATGGGATAGGTAGGGTTTAGTTGGGAGGCAGGGAAGGAGGGGATGGAGAGGGAACTGGGAATGATATGTAAAATAATCTAAATTTTTTAAAGGTGAAAAAATCTAAAACATAAAGGAAGCTAAAAAAGAAATATATATATATATATATATATATATATATATATATATATCTTTCTGAAGCCAGCTAAAACTTACACCATGTCTTCTCCTTAAACAGATTCAATTTTTCAATCTAAAATATTCATATTTATTTTAGTGTGTATGTGTGTTTTGACTGCTTGTATGAATGGAGGGGCACACTACACATGTCCCTATCTACCAAAGAGGTCAGAGGAAGATGTTAAATTTCCAGGAGCTGACTGAATAAGATAGTTTTGAACTGCAATGTGGGAGTTGAGAGCTTAATGTGGTTTTCTGCAAAGAGCAACTATGCTCTTAACAGCTGAGCTTCCCTCCAGACCCTTTTCAACCTTCTGATTCCTGAATCGGTAAATGTTGAGTTAGGGTAGCTTCACTAACACAGCACAAACATCTCCTCTTCCTGAGAAGAGTTTAGCTGTGGTTACAGGGTGGGGAGGGGGAGTTCAGAAGGATCTGCAAGCTGCACAGGTGTGTCTGCACCTTTGTGAGAGTTCCCTAAGGTACTCCTGCTACTGGATTGGTTAAACCCTGTGCTGTCTGTGATGCCCAGGAAGCTGAGACAGATGCAGGGTCCCAATGTCTTCCTTAAAATGTTGGTCAAATTGGAGGCACTTTGCAGAAGATGGATGGAAGGACATACAGATGATAAATAGAAGAAGAGATAGATAGACAGACAGACAAATGTCCTTTCTGCCAAAGTTTATTTGGAGGATGGAGACTAACTTAAATGTTCCAAAACAGTGCAGAGACACCAGACTGTTTGGTTTCTATTTGTGGACATGGTAGATCTCAGGTCAGGGCTTTGGCCATCACATATGGAAATCTAAACTCGAGGGTGAATGGAGGTCATAAGAAATCTGGGTTCTATGTTGGGAAATCAGAACAGCACTCTGTCAAATGGGAGTTTCTGACACAAAGACACTCAGGACAACAGAAGGACTTGGATCACAGTGTCTGAGGCACACACGGGGCTTGCAGCCTGGTCAGTGCTGTTCCAGCTCTCCAGTTTGCATGGACAGCCAGATGCAGCTTCAGGCTGGGGTCACTACAGCATTGGGAGAGTGACCAAAAGCTACTGGAGGCAGCTGCATCAGAGTCTGTTCTGAAGCCGTCCTACAGCACTTCTCCCCAGGAGACCGAGTTACTTACCTTATTTCCTTCCTTTTCAGGGGAAAACTCAGATTTCAGTGTACCTAATATGAAACAACCAACTGACATAAGATGCACATTTCACTATTTTGGGGGACAAAGAGCATGTCCCTTCCTCAGTTCTCTTGGAAACCCCATTCCCCTCTGTAGTCTGAAGTTCAGTCTAGACAATGCCCTGCTGCTCTCATCGTTGAAAACATGGAATGACCATGTAATTCTTGGTGTCATTGTGACACTCGGTAAGCTTGCAGTTCCATGACTGCTAGCCAAGACCAACAGATTATTTGAGAAGGCAGAATAAATGTTCTTCTACGTAACTGGGAGTATAGTATTTGAAGGTTTTAGAAGAAAATACACACTCTTTTCTGCAGAAAATAAAAAGGATAGCGGAAAATCAAAGGAATATGGTCAAAAAGCTACTAGAAGATTAAAAACAGATATTAAGTTAGTAACAGTGGGAGCTGTGCAGTGTCCCTTCAGGTCCAACTCACCCCAGATGCTGCTGGCAGCTTTGGACACATGGGCCAAGGGCCATGGCTGGTTAAGAGCACAAGGAATAGGAGGGGAGTGATGTCATCCCTGACTGGACTCTGCTCATTAAGGGCTGATGTGGCAGGTTTTTGTCAATAATGTTCCTTGGAGACTTTTAAGATGTAATTAATAGAGCTAAAAAAAAAAAGCTGAGGTACATCTCCATTGCACAGCTGTGGTTTTCTCCTTGTGATTATTTTTAATCTCCCAGATTAGCAAACGTAATTGTAACCAGAATTTAAAATGATCTGAAATTTGAACACTGTAGATAAATATCAAGCATGAGATAGAGAAGTCAGGTGATAAATGGCCAAAGAATTAGGCATCTATCTCCTCCCTCTCCTTCTTCTTCCTCCTCTCCTGTAGGTAGGTGTGTGTGTGTGTGTGTGTGTGTGTGTGTGTGTGTGTGTGTGTGTGTGTGTGTTCAAATAAACTTCTAGTAGTTTTCACAGGTGTGACCTCTCAATTTGGAGTTCAGCTACTTAGGCACAGACACTGCCCCTTACTATTGCCCAATAGACTCACCCAGAGGTCCCATCCCTCAACTGCCTTATTGTCCTCTCCCTATCACAGCATCCCTATGGGGTCTGTCACAAGCAATGTTCTTTAGAGCTGCTTTGAGCTTAAATGCTTGTTTCATTGTAAATAGTGACATGCAAATTACAGAATAATCTACAAGTACAAATTAATTCAGTGAAAATGTAAATATTTATATTATAGTCCCCTGGAAAAAAATCAATTCACTTTCTGGGCTATTGTCATATATCATCAAAATTGATGATATTTTAAAAGCCTAAGTTGTATCCTTAGCCTATAGAGGTTCAGACTTGGTTCACAGCTCAGGTTGAAATAAATTCTCAAAATAAGTTTGATTTTCCTTTGGGAGCACTGGTTTGTGATAGTCTAGGACAGTGATCCTACAGACTGTGATCCTTCTGGTTAAAGAACAGGGTCACATGACACTAACCCCAAAGCATTCTTGGTTGCTTAGGAGACACCCATGGCCATCTGGATTAGCAACTGCACTGCCCCTTTAATCCCTCTGTCTACATGGGAGTAGACTCCAAGTGGGTTTATCAACACCAAGAAGTCAACTGCACCAATCTGTTCTGGTATTTTTAAATTTTGTATAATATCTGGGGAAAGGGACACTTTTTTGTCCACTAAGTCAGCCCTTGTAGATGTTCCCAAGAGTGGGTCAATAACTTTTGAGACTCTAATGATTTAAATGAATGCTTTATTGAACTTTGACCTTAAAATTTTGATTAACATCACTTAATGATCTTTGCATCTCATCTTTATATACTTCACATAAGTTACTCAGACCTTCTATGACGTGTTGAGGATTTTCAGCTTTTTATTTATCATTTGATTCTGGAAACTTTTAGCCATCTTAATTTAGAGGTGAGTCTCACCACGTAGACATCTCTTTTTACTACAAGTATCTTTTTTGCTACTTCCTTGTAGCATTTACCTCTCTGGAGAAAAATTCACAAATAAAGCTGAATTCTTATTTGGAGGGAGCCAGTTACTGGGACAGCAGTGATAGGGTGGAAGAACACTTGAAGGAATCAGAATTGGAGGCTGCCGTTCTTTGCTCTCACTAACTGCTGTAACTAACACTATAAACAGCTATGTGACACTTGAGAGCATCACTGAACCCCTGAGATGCTTACAACACTCTGAGCATGAAGGAGAAAGACTTCCTAGCCAATTCTCTGCAGAAGGAACAAGGGAGATGCACACAGTGACAGCTCGTTTCCCACTGCATCCCCAGGAACAGTCAGCTCTGTGCATTTGTGGGCAGACTGTACTGTGCATCGGCTTCCCTTATTTCCATTACCTGTTTTATTGCATTTCTGTGACACATCACTTTGGGGCATAGGTTCATAAAGAGAGAAGTCTGGGGATTGTGTCTTCTTTTAGTAATACCAAAATCCCTGCACAGTGATTACAACATAGACTGGGGAATCCAGGCTATGAACAGAGTTGAGCAAATGTCCTTGTGGCATGATTGTGCATCCTTTAGATGGGGGGGGGGACAGAGGGCGAAAGCAATAAAAGGCATATCTTGAAAGAGGAGCCAGTGTGGAATTAAGCAGAAACCTGGTGTTAGGAATCCACAAGGATGACTCCAGTTAAGACTCCTAGCAATTTTGGAAAGGGTGTCTGAACAAGACTTTCTCTATAATCAGATTAGTGGCTACCCTAATTGTCATCATAAACCCTACACCCAGTAACTGATGGAAGCAGATGCGGTGACCCACAGCCAAGCACTGAGCTGAGCTCCTGGAATTCAGTTGAAAAGAGGGAGGAGGGATCATAAGAACAAAGCAGGGTTAAGATAATGATGGGAAAAACCACAGAGACAGCTGACTCAGCCTAGTGGGAGCTCACAGAGTATAGACTGACAGCAGGAGAACCTGCATGGGACCAAACTAGGCCCTCTGAATGTGGATGATAGTCGTGTGACTTGAACTGTTGGCTGGCACGGCACTGGAATCCATCCCAAATGCATTAATTGATTTATTGGAGGCCATCCCCCATGGTGGGATACCTTGCTCAAACTTGAGAAGGGGGAAGACTTGGTCCTGCCTCAACTTGGTATGCCAGACTGTTGAAACAGCAAGGAAGGCTTTAAACCTTCTGAGGAGGGGATAAGGGGTGTGAAGGGGGTGGGGAGGAAAGAAGGAGAGGGAGGGGAACTGGGGTTGGTATCTAAAATGAAAAGTAATGTTTTTAAATTTTAAAAAGGTGATAGGGAAGCTCCAAGCCTGGCTCTGCCAGCTTCTGCACTGTCCAGGAGAGGGCGCAACCCATTGACCCTGGTTTTTACCTGGTCAGGCATCCCCAGAGAAGACCTCACTCATTGGGCCAAGCCTTCTCAATACAATTGACTAGCAGAACGAATCCCCACAATAAGTGCATAACTTTCTAATTACATAGGATTTGATTGTTAGATGATACTAGTTTTGTTTTTCCCTTCTCCAACAAAGTTCCTCATGAATCAGTTTCCAGGACTCTACAAAACCTTCACGTTTTAACCTGTAGGACATTGATCACACAGGAGTGACAATCTGTAGGACAGGTGGAAGACATTGGGGTGTCTGGCAGCTGCATGTATCCCTTGCTGTGCATTACATGCTCGATTCTATGAATCTACTGGTGGTCCTGTTTCAACACCATGCAGCACCCAAGACATCCATGTTCTAATAGCGCTGAGTCAGCAGGCTTAGGTGCTGGATGCAGTCTGGAGTTCCACAGAGCCTCTGTCACCTGCAGTTGGTGCAGATGCCCCAGACCAGCAGCAACAAGGTGAGATCCATTTTTTCTCCTCCCTGCCAAAGTCCACACAGGGTCAGCACTCAAACCAAGTATGAAGGAGTCAAGAGAATGCCCCATATACAGCTAAAGCCCTGGGAGCCTGAGACAGCTGAGCTCAGAAGTGTGGCCTGATGAACAGAGGACACTGTGTGGCCAGAGGATGGAATGAGAACACAACCATGACATGGGAACTCGATCAGAAACCTTTAGCATTCAGAAAAAGTTCAGAGCTATTTGACTGCAGGATCAAGAGTGCAGAGTTGGGCCCAACTTCTTCTCTGTTTTACAGCATCATGGACTACACAGTTTACACTTCACAGATGTCTGCAGTTTAAGTGGAGGTGTGATTTTCTAAAGTGTGACTTTTGTCCAGCTGATGGCAATATAAATATTCAGATTTTCATCAAAGCCATTTGTACTTGTAGATCATTCTATAATCTTCAGGTCACTATTCAAAAAGAAATGAACATTTAAACTGGTGGCAATTGCAATGAGCGTGGCATCTGACTGACAGCTGAAGACAAGGATGGTGTGCTGGTGAGAGGGCAAGATGGCACATGAAGGATGGGGCCTCGGAGCCAGTCTGCTGCAAACTATTGAGGGGGTGGACCACATGGTTTGGACTCCACACCTATGAAAGATAACATCACAAAACTACTGAGGGTTTATATGAACACACACACACACACACACACACACAGAGAGAGAGAGAGAGAGAGAGAGAGAGAGAGAGAGAGAGAGAGAGAGAGAGAAAACAGAAACAGAAACAGAGAAAGAATGGGGAGGGAATAGAATTCTGCAGTGAAAAGGGGCTTGGACATACAATAACTGACTCATGTTGGATCAAATTGCTATTTGTTTTTAAAATTTATTTGTTTAATTTAGAAACAATCTTATTTTACATATCAATCTCAGTTATTTATAATGGTGATATTCTGGGCCATTGTTAATACTGGCTGTGACTTTCTGCTATAACAAAACTAAAGGTAAATGAGGCTGTGGCAGAGGTTTATATCACCATCCCTGGCTCAGGATTTTTTTTCTATTTCCACCCATTTGCCTGAAATTTTCTAGATGTCATTGTTTTTATTACCACTCCATTGTGTAAATGTACAACATTCTCTTTATCCATTCTTCGGTTGAGGGACATCTAGATTGTTTCCAGTTTGGGGCTATTATGAATAATAATGCTATGGACATAGTTGAGCAAATACCCTTGTGGTATGAATGTGCTTCCTTTGGGTATATGCCCAAGAGTGGTATTGCTGGGTCTTTTGGTAGGTTGATTCCCTGTTTTCTGAGGAAATGTCATACTGAATTCCAAGGTGGCTGTACAAGTTTGCACTCCCACCGAAATGGAGGAGTGTTCCCTTTACTCACAATCCTTTCCAGCATAAGCTGTCCTCAGTGTTTTTGATCATGGCCATTCTGACAGGTGTAAGACAGTATCTCAGAGTTGTTTTGATTTGTATTTCCCTGATGGCTAAGGATGTTGACAAATTCCTTAAGTATCTTTCAGCCATTTGAGATTCTTCTGTTGAGAATTCTATGTAGGATCAACATAGTAAAAATTGCAATCTTACCAAAAGCAATCTACAGATTCAATGCAATCCCCATCAAAAAATTGCAACATAATTCTTCAGTGATCTTGAAAAATAAAGACTCAACTTCATATGGGAAACAAAAACCCAGGATAGCCAAAACAATTCTGTACAATAAAGGAACTTTGGGAGACATCACAATCCCTAACTTCAAACTCTACTATAGAGCTATAGTAATAAAATCAACTTGGTGTTGGCATAAAACAGACACGTGGATCAGTGGAATTGAATTGAAAACCCTGATATTAATGCACATACCAATGAACACCTGATTTTTGACAAAGAAACCAAAATATTGTACAATATAAAACAACAAATGGTGTTGGCATACCTGAATATCGACATGTAGAAGACTGCAAATAGATCCATATCTACACCCATGGACAAAAGTCAAGTCAAAATGGATCAAAGACCTCAACATAAATCTAACCACAATAAACCTCATAGAAGAGAAAGTGGGAAGTAGCCTAGAACACATGGGTACAGAAGACCACTTCCTAAATATAACACCAGTAGCACAGATACTGAAAGCAACAATTAATAAATAGGACCTCCTGAGACAGAGAAGCTTCTGTAAAGTCAAGGACACAGTCAACAAGACAAAACAGCAGCATACAGAACAGGTAAAGATCTTTACCACATAGGACAGAGGACTGATCTCCAAAATATATAAAGAACTCAATAAATTAGACATCAAAATACCAAATAATCCAATGTCTTTCTCTTTTCTGTATACCTCTCTTGTCTTCGTACTCTGTGTTGGCTGTGTAGCTGGCTGCCTGGCCCCTGGCATCCTCCTCTCATTCTACTTTTCTCCCTCCTTGCTCTTCTTGTTCATTGCTTCCTATTAATGCTCTCTGCCTGGCAGCCCCAATTATCCCTCTAATTCATAGCTATTGGCCATTCAGCTCTTTATTAGACCAATTCAGTGTTTTAGACAGACACAGTAACAGAGCCAAAAGAGTTAAACAAATGCAACATAAAAGAATGCAACACACCTTTGCATCATTAAACATACATTCCAGAGCATAATGCAATATAACACATCCTCAACTAATATTGCACAACAAAGATCTTGTGCATTTGAAGGAAGAAAGAGCAAGCTGTGCTGAAGCATGGTGACCAGTGATGTGCTTTGTGTGCAGCTATAAAGGGATAAGTGTAGGGATGATTGACAAGGGAAGAGGCCAATAGGGTGCACAAGTCTGAATGATTAGAGGAAATAAGCAGCATGGGAGAAGCTGCATCCTCTCCAGTCACAGTCCACTCCCTTGTGAAAGGTCCTGCCAAGTGGGATCCTTCCCACCCTGCTTCAGCTCTCTTGGCCTATACTTCATTCCTGGGAAGCATATTCCATGATTCAGAGTTCATCACTGATTTCATGGGCCCAGCTCTAAATGATGATGACTCTCAACCACTTCCCAAGAGTGGACACACTGACCCTCCCTTAGTGGGCCTTGAAGGCATCACACCCTGAATTCCCATCCTCCCTTTTGTGCTCACATGGCCTTCCTTCCCACCCTCTGAGAATTGTGTCTCTCCCTGCACTTGAGCTCCCTTTCTGTGAGCCCACCACACTGGGGCCAGGTGTCTATCACAGGTTTGCTGTGACAACAACTCAAGGGGATCCTAGTTTCCCACATTTGAATCCAGCCCTGGACTGCAAACTAAGAACATTCTTATATTAACTATATACCAGTGGTTCTCAACCTCTGGGTCATGTCCCCCTTGGAGATTCAAGGACCCTTTCACAGGGGTCCACTAAAACCATCAGAAAACACAGATATTTACATTACAATTCATGACAGAAACAAACTATTGTTAGGAAGTAGCAATGACACAGTTTTATGGTTGGGGGTTTATGCTTTAAAATATATCTACCCACTAAACACCTATTCATCCAGTGAAGCTGCCTCCTCCTGTCCCCTTTGACAATAGGGTGTTTATGACTCATTTAACCTCATTATTTTTTCTGTTGGGGTCAGGTTTCTAGTTTTTCTGAACTTCATCTCAGTCATTATACACATTCAGGAATGTACTAATTCCCACTACTTGTCACTAAGGGATTGAGTTTCATTTCTCATTCTGATAACAGTCAATGAAAAAAGAAGGGCTGGGAACATAATTCAGTGCTCCTCTGCAATAAATGATTTTTAAAGGTCACAATTACAAAAATTATCATGACATAATAAAGGTAAAAGGTGGAAATTGTGATGCCAAAATTCAAAATGTTTTTGTGACCAAAATGATATTCTTTAGAATAATAGTTTTGCTATAAGATTATTTCTTAGTATCATGATAACCACAAAGTAAACTTATACACAAACTGTAAAACAAAAGAAAGGATATAAATAATATTACTAGAGAAAATTCATTTGAGGAGTATTGTACAAGACAATTAAGAAGCAGAAGCAGGTGCAAACATGTGTTCTTGCTCATGGTATTTCCATGGGTGGCAGTGGGTTGCATTATTCAGTTGGAACACATGGAGCCACTAAATGGGTAAGAGATAAGGCCTGATATGATGCCTGGATTAAACCCATCTCACCAATTATTTCAGCTCCCACCATTTCTTTTTTTTAATTTTATTTTATTTTATTAGTTCTAGTTAGGGAACAAGCTTATTTCAAGTCCCTTCTCCCTCTCCCT